>NC_134689.1:111742282-111987282 GCF_050947455.1 Rhinoderma darwinii
CCGCAAAAATCACACAAGAGAAGAAAAAAAAGGTACTTTTTTAAATTGATAAAGTTTAGACTTGCCCCGGGCCGTAGTCCTGGTGACGCGATCCTCTATTCTTAGCGCAGCCCGGCCTCCTGTCATGACGTTTCATCCCATGTGACTGATGCAGCGGTCACATGGTCTACAGCGTCAATCCCAGGAGGCGGGGCTACGTTCAGAAGAGAGAGATGCGTCACCAGGACTACGGCCGGGGCAAGTCTAAACTTTTTTTCCCCTGCAGGATTCCCGCAGCGGACATGCCTCACGAAACCTGCGCCGCTATTTGGTGCGGTTTTGCTGGCAGAATTCCCTGCGGCTCCCGGGATAAGCTGTGTAGTTTTACTCAGCATATCTGCCTAGTGTGTCCCTTATGATGTCGCTCCTGGAGCTGCTGCCGGTCTCTAAATAGGCAGTTGGTCCAGTAGAATTTGGAATTATTTTTTTTTGTGAACCAGCTTAAAAAAATACAAAACTTTTGTGTTAGGGCCTGTTCACATCACTGTTCGCTTCCGCTCCGGGGTTCCGTCTGAGGTTTCTGTCGGGTGAACCCCGCAACGGAAAGTGAAAGTGATAGCACAGCTTCCGTTTCCATCACCATTAGCGCAGTCGACTGCGCTATTAATTCCGTCCGAAAACCAGCCGGAATGGTGACGAACCACCGCTCCGGGGTTCCGTCTGAGGTTTCTGTCGAATGAACCCCGCAACGGAAAGTGAAAGTGACAGCACAGCTTCCGTTTCAGTCACCATTGATCTCAATGGTGACGGAAACATCGCTAATGGTTTCCGTTCGTCACCATTCCGGCTGGTTTTCGGACGGAATTAATAGCGCAGTCGACTGCGCTAATGGTGATGGAAACGGAAGCTGTGCTATCACTTTCACTTTCCGTTGCGGGGTTCACCCGACAGAAACCTCAGAAGGAACCCCGGAGCGGAAGCGAACAGTGATGTGAACAGGCCCTAACACAAAAGTTTTGTATTTTTTTAAGCTGGTTCACAAAAAAAAATAATTCCAAATTCTACTGGACCAACTGCCTATTTAGAGACCGGCAGCAGCTCCAGGAGCGCATCATAAGGAACACACTAGGCGGATATGCTGAGTAAAACTACACAGCTTATCCCAGGAGCCGCAGGGAATTCTGCCAGCAAAACCGCACCAAATAGTGGCGCAGGTTTCGTGAGGCGTGTCCGCTGCGGGAATCCTGCAGGGAAAAAAAAGTTTAGACTTACCCCGGCCGTAGTTTAAGTGACGCATCTCTCTCTTCTGAACGTAGCCCCGCCTCCTGGGATGACGCTGTAGACCATGTGACCGCTGCAGCAGTCACATGGGATGAAATGTCATGACAGGAGGCGGGGCTACGCTAAGAATAGAGGATCGCGTCACCAGGACTACGGCCGGGGCAAGTCTAAACTTTTTTATAAATTTAAAAAAGTGCCTTTTTTTTTTTTTCTCATTTGTGATTTTTGCGGCAGAACCGCAGCATTTCTGCAACAGAGGAGCGGCGATTCCACAGAATACATTGACATGCGACTTAAAAAGCCAAAAAGTCACACTGCAGGTCCATTATTTTTGCAGCGTGTGGATGAGATTTGTTCAAATCTCATCCACTCTGCTGCGACTGTAATACGCTGCGGATTTTACACAATAAAATGTGTTGCATAAAATCCGCAGTGTTCATGCCTAGTGTGTTCCTACCCTAAGGCCGGATTTACACAAGCGTGTGCTTTTTGCGCGCGCAAAAACGTGGCGTTTTGCGCTTGCAAAAGGTCCATAACAGCTCCATGTGTCAGCAGCGTATGATGCGTGGCTGCGTGATTTTCGCGCAGCCGCCATCATTATGACACTCTGTTTGTATGTTTGTAGCACGTGGTGCTTTTCTGTTTTCATTCATAGTTTATACGGCTGCGGAAGCGCTGGGCGTGATTTTCACCCACCCATTGACTTCAATGGGTGCGTGATGCGCGAACAATGCACAAATATCGGACATGTCCGTGAGTTTTACGCAGCGGACTCGCGCTGCGTGAAAATCACTGACAGTCTGCACGGCACCATAGAGTAACATAGGTCCGTGCAAGGCGCGTGAAAATCACACACGTTTCACGGACGTATTACACGTTCGTCTGAATAAGCCCTAACAATAAGGCCCAGTTCAGAGTTTTTGGGCCTTGATATTGACTCGGACACTGCGTCAGAATCGGCACCAAAAAATTTCCAAAACCGCCTCCCATTGATTTAATCTGAAATCAATGGGAGCCAGTCGCGGAAAAAAGAAAAAGCAGCACGTCCTTTCTTGCCGCGGTTCTGCCTCTGACCTCCCATCGAAATCAATGGGAGGCAGAAATTGAATTTTTCGCTGCGTTTTCTGTCTGCTGTCCTCAATCGCCGCAGGCAAAAAACGCGGCAAGATAGTGTGGGCAGGTCAAAATCTGCCTCAAAATTCGGTGCGCGGTTCCAGGCGGTCGCCGGTGCGCATGCGCGGGAGTTTGCGGGTGCGCGTGATCGGTCGCACGGGCGGCGGTGTTTGACGGCCCCCATGCTACCCAGGGCCGCCATCAGGGGGGTATTAGGGGTACTGATGTGAGAGGCCCGGCCAAACCTAATTGAAAGGGGGGCCCGCAGCTCATGACATTCTTTTGGTGAAAAAAACGGGCCCCATTGCAGGGGCCTGTTTTTTTTCTACCAAAGGCAAGTCGCGGCAGTTTGCCGGGCCCCCCTTTCAATTAGGTTTGGCCGGGCCTCTCACATCAGTACCCATAATACCCCCCCTGATGGCGGCCCTGGGTACCATGATATAGTACTGGACGGAGTACCGTTAACAGGCGGTGCCACGGTAGGGGGGCCCAGAAAATGTAGCTGTAGGGGGCCCTGAAATTCCTGATGGCGGCCCTGACGACAGGGATTCCCGGCCATGTGACAGCCATTTTTTTGTCACTGCCAATAGATGGTCACAGTGACGTCATGGACTTCTGAAGCGGAATCCCCAGCGCTGTGGCCCGTGTTTCCACAACAGGAAAAGTCCCTGACTTCACTGTCCATATATGGACACAGTGACGTCAGGGACTTCTGAAGCGGAATCCCCCGCGCTGTGGCCAGTGTTTCCGCTCCAGGAGAAGTCCCTGACTTCACTCTCCATATATGGACATTGAAGTCAGGGACTTCTCCTGGAACAGTCCCCTACAGTGGTGCTATCTACAGAAAGGTAGGGGGTGCCATCTATGGGGGGGTGTTATGTAAAAGGGGGCTGTGTAGAACTACCTACAGGGGGGCTGTGTGGCATTACCTACAGGGTGCTGTGTGGCATTACCTACAGGGGGCTGTGTGGCATTATCTACAGGGGGCTGTGTGGCATTACCTACAGGGGGCTGTGTGGCATTACCTACAGGGGGCTGTCTGGCACTACCTAAAGGGGGGCTGTGTGGCATTACCTACAGGGGGCTGTGTGGCATTACCTACAGGGGGCTGTGTGGCATTACCTACAGGGGGCTGTGTGGCACTACTTACAGGGGCGCTGTGTGGCACTACCTACAAGTAGGGCTGTGTGGCACTACCTACAGGGGGCTGTGGCAGTATCTACAGAGGGAAGTGTGTTGCATTATCTACAGAGGGAAGTGTGTGGCAAAAAATGTACAAATGAAATTCATCCGTTTTTAAAACAGACAGGGTAAAAACGGATTCAAAACGGGTCAAAATCACCCATTAAAAATAGAAACACGGCCCGGAATGGATGCAAAACGGATGGAAAATGCCCCAGAAAAATGGACTAAAACTGACGTTTTTATCGGCCGACACTCAGACCCTGTCGTGTGAATAGAGCCTTACCGATCCAGAGAACAGGCTGCAACTGTTTTGCAGAATGAATTTTTTCCTGCAATGTAGATGCTTAGTTTGAGCATGTACTATGAGACATTAGTTTTCTTTTTGGTGCCTTTAATTTTAGATAATAGGGGATTTCTTTGAAATGTTTGAAAAGCAATTTCAGCACTTCCTCACACCTTATTAAATGTCATTGTTTTAACACCTTAAAATTGGGTCATATGCCGTCATATTGTGGCCATAGTGGAAAAAACACCTAGACCCACTGTTTCTTCATTACCTAATGAAATAAACATGCAACATTGATTAAATTACTAGGTCTGCTGCTAGGTTTACACCACGTCTGTGCCCTATATCAAATGCATACTAAAAAAAGAAAGGATTCCACTGTATATTGAACCATTTTGAAAAAGACATACAGTTCTATACAGTGGTTGGTTTCCGTTTTCCTGGATTTATTTTATTTAAAGGTGAAGTGAAGGTTTTTATCTTCTTTTTTTTTTTTTTAAACAGATTCAATTATACTTTACAATGTGCATATGCAAATGTGTTTTCAGAAGTTTAGCTCTATCTACTGTACCTTTGACTTCCATTTGTAAGAAAAACTTTAATTTATCAGTTTCCTGTTTTTAACTCCCAAAAATTGCGTCTCATTTTGGCTTTGAGGAAGCAGTATATTATTCCGTTTTTACCTCACTAGATTCTAAGAACTTTAACTTTATATATATATATATATATATATATATATATATATATATATATATATATATATATATATATACAGTGAAGGAAATAAGTATTTGATCCCTTGCTGATTTAGTAAGTTTGCCCACTGTCAAAGTCATGAACAGCCTAGAATTTTTAGGCTAGGTTAATTTTACCAGTTAGAGATAGATTATATTTAAAAAAAAACAGAAAATCACATTGTCAAAATTATATATATTTATTTGCGTTGTGCACAGAGAAATAAGTATTTGATCCCTTTGGCAAACAAGACATAATACTTGGTGGCAAAACCCTTGTTAGCAAGCACATCAGTCAGAAGTTTTTTGTAGTTGATGATGAGGTTTGCACACATGTTAGATGGAATTTTGGCCCACTCCTCTTTGCAGATCATCTGTAAATCATTACGATTTCGAGGCTGTCGCTTGGCTACTCGGATCTTCAGCTCCCTCCATAAGTTTTTGATGGGATTAAGGTCTGGAGACTGGCTAGGCCACTCCATGACCTTAATGTGCTTCTTTTTGAGCCACTACTTTGTTGCCTTGGCTGTATGTTTCGGGTCATTGTCGTGCTGGAAGACCCAGCCACGAGCCATTTTTAATGTCCTGGTGGAGGGAAGGAGGTTGTCACTCAGGATTTGATGGTACATGGCTCCATCCATTCTCCCATTGATGCGGGGAAGTAGTCCTGTGCCTTTAGCAGAGAAATACCCCCAAAACATAATGTTTCCACCTCCATGCTTGACAGTGGGGACGGTGTTCTTTGGGTCATAGGCAGAATTTCTCTTCCTCCAAACACGGCGAGTAGAGTTAATGCCAAAGAGCTCAATTTTAGTCTCATCTGACCACAGCACCTTCTCCCAATCACTCTCAGAATCATCCAGATGTTCATTTGCAAACTTCAGACGGGCCTGTACATGTGCCTTCTTGAGCAGGGGGACCTTGCGGGCACTGCAGGATTTTAATCCATTACGGCGTAATGTGTTACCAATAGTTTTCTTGGTGACTGTGGTCCCAGCTGCCTTGAGATCATTAACAAGTTCCCCCCGTGTAGTTTTCGGCTGAGCTCTCACCTTCCTCAGGATCAAGGATACCCCACAAGGTGAGATTTTGCATGGAGTCCCAGATCGATGTCGATTGACAGTCATTTTGTATGTCTTCCATTTTCTTACTATTGCACCAACAGTTGTCTCCTTCTCTCCCAGCGTCTTACTTATGGTTTTGTAGCCCATTCCAGCCTTGTGCAGGTCTATGATCTTGTCCCTGACAACCTTAGAAAGCTCTTTGGTCTTGCCCATGTTGTAGAGGTTAGAGTCAGACTGATTCATTGAGTCTGTGGACAGGAGTCTTTTATACAGGTGACCATGTAAGACAGCTGTCTTTAATGCAGGCACCAAGTTGATTTGGAGCGTGTAACTGGTCTGGAGGAGGCTGAACTCTTAATGGTTGGTATGGGATCAAATACTTATTTCTCTGTGCACAATGCAAATAAATATATATAATTTTGACTATGTGATTTTCTTTTTTTTTTTTAATATAATCTATCTCTCACTGGTAAAATTAACCTAGCCTAAAAATTCTAGACTGTTCATGTCTTTGACAGTGGGCAAACTTACAAAATCAGCAAGGGATCAAATACTTATTTCCTTCACTGTATGTATATATATATATATATATATATACACTACCGTTCAAAAGTTTAGGGTCACTTAGAAATTTCCTTATTTTTGAAAGAAAAGCACAGTTTTTTTCAATGAAGATAACATTAAATTAATCAGAAATACACTCTATACATTGTTAATGTGCTAAATGACTATTCTAGCTGCAAACGTCTGGTTTTTAATGCAATATCTACATAGGTGTATAGAGGCCCATTTCCTGCAACCATCACTCCAGTGTTCTAATGGTACATTGTGTTTGCTAACTGTGTTAGAAGGCTGATTAGAAAACACTTGAAAACCCTTGTGCAATTATGTTAGCGCCGCTGTAAACAGTTTTGCTGTTTAGAGGAGCTATAAAACTGACCTTCCTTTGAGCTAGTTGAGAATCTGGAGCATTACATTTGTGAGTTCGATTAAACTCTCAAAATGGCTAGAAAAAGAGAGCTTTCATGTGAAACTCGACAGTCTATTCTTGTTCTTAGGAATGAAGGCTATTCCATGCGAGAAATTGCCAAGAAACTGAAGATTTCCTACAACGGTGTGTACTTCTCCCTTCAGAGGACAGCACAAACAGGCTCTAACCAGAGTAGAAAGAGAAGTGGGAGGCCCCACTGCACAACTGAGCAACAAGACAAGTACATTAGAGTCTATAGTTTGAGAAATAGACGCCTCACAGGTCCTCAACTGGCAGCTTTATTAAATAGTACCCGCAAAACGCCAGTGTCAACGTCTACAGTGAAGAGGCGACTCCGGGATGCTGGCCTTCAGAGCAGAGTGGCAAAGAAAAAGCCATATCTGAGACTGGCTAATAAAAGGAAAAGATTAATATGGGCAAAAGCACACAGACATTGGACAGAGGAGGAAGATTGGAGAAAAAAAAGTGTTATGGACAGACGAATCGAAGTTTGAGGTGTTTGGATCACACAGAAGAACATTTGTGAGACGCAGAACAACTGAAAAGATGCTGGGAGAGTACCTGACACCATCTGTCAAGCATGGTGGAGGTAATGTGATGGTCAGGGGTTGCTTTGGTGCTGGTAAAGTGGGAGATTTGTACAAGGTAAAAGGGATTTTGAATAAGGAAGGCTATCACTCCATTTTGCAACGCCATGCCATACACTGTGGACAGCGCTTGATTGGGGCCAATTTCATCCTACAACAGGACAATGACCCAAAGCACACCACCAAATTATGCAAGAACTATTTAGGGTAGAAGCCGGCAGCTGGTATTCTATCTGTAATGGAGTGGCCAGCGCAGTCACCAGATCACAACCCCATAGAGCTGTTGTGGGAACAGCTTGACCGTATGGTACGCAAGAAGTGCCCATCAAGCCAATCCAACTTGTGGAAGGGGCTTCTGGAAGCATGGGGTGAAATTTCTCCCGATTACCTCAGCAAATTAACAGCTAGAATGCCAAAGGTCTGCAATGCTGTAATTGCTGCAAATGGTGCATTCTTTGACGAAAGCAAAGTTTGAAGGAGAAAATTATTATTTCAAATAAAATTCATTATTTCTAACCTTGTCAATGTCTTGACTATATTTTCTAGTCATTTTGCAACTCATTTGATAAATATAAGTGTGAGTTTTCATGGAAAACACAAAATTGTCTGGGTGACCCCAAACTTTTGAACGGTAGTATATATATATATATATATATATATATAAATCACATAAACAACAAAAATTTGAACAGCACATTCCAACTAAATGATATAAAATGTGTATGCAGGTGCAGGAACACCTGTGACTGCAAATATACAGCAGAAAAAGAATGGCGACAGCACACTGCGACACTAATGCCACCTAAATATAAATAAATATGCACTAAAGCTAAATCTAATTATAATAGGGAGGTTCTTAGTGCACATTTTCCCACCTTACAGAGGTCGCCTTGTCGTGGCAGGTGGGCAAACAATTTTTGATCAAAATGTGCACTAAGAACACAGCTTTAGTGCATATTTATTTATATTTAGTGGTTTAGGTGGCATTAGTGTCGCAGTGTGCTGTCGCCATTCTTTTGAAGTCAAGAAATATACATGGTATAAACAGTGATTAGTTTACACTTTGATAATTAAAAACGTTTCTTAGTGCATAAATTAAGTGCATAAAGTGCTTAATTGGTGTATACATTATTAAACATTTACATGTGTGGATGATTAAAAACGATACCATGTTACACTCTGGATCCATTTTCTCACGTGTGTTAACTTTCGGCGTTCTAAAGATTAATTTGCGCATGTCTGTGACATCACATATGTCCGCACATGCGCACTGGCCATCTGTAGCCATTATCGGCCATTTTGGTAAAGGTAATGTGGTTATCATATGATTAAAGCACTATATATATTCACGCATGTCCCTCCAAGCACCATATCGTATTTTAACAGTGAAAATTGGTATGAAGATCAATAATATCATCTGTTATATACGTTCTGAAACAAGTTTTTAGACAAGTTTTTAAAGTGTATGAGATTCCATAGTTATATAATACCTCTTATAATATGGTCTAATAATAAATCAAATATTGTAATTATATGCAGCTTCTATCTCAGTATGATGGTGTGACCAAAAATATAAGAGTATTGGAAGCATTGCGGAACCATATATATCAATGTGTGTATTAAATGGAAAAACGTTAAAAACCGCTCAAAAACCGCATCAGTGTGTTTAAGAGCATAATATGAATCTCAGAAAGTTGTAATCTATCATCCCAATTAAGATATGGTACATAAACATGATCCGTATAGATACATTTGTTTACCAATGGCAGTGTTAGCAATATAAATATATATGACACACCAAAACAACGGGTCCAAAGTGAACATGGGTAGAACTTGTTGGGCTCATGGTGAGGTTATCTGAAAAAGATAATATTGATGTTATGACAAATGTTGTAATTGTACACTAAATTGAGTACACGGAGGACGTATGTTAGCCCATCCTGACCTGTGGGCAGGTTGAGTCCTAATAAATGCCATGTATAATAAAGTCAACATTCAACCCATGGGGTTTTAATGTATGCAGCCTCTGTATCCACTGCAATTCCCTGCATTTTAACAATTTAATTAGATTACCCCCTCTGCGTGGCATGGGGACATGGTCTACCAAGTAAACTGATAGTTCCTTCTCTGAGTGCCCTGCCTCCATGTAGTGCTTGGACACTGTAAGGTCCAAACGTTTCTTGTAGATGCTATATCGGTGTTGGTTTAGTCTTGTCTTGAACTCAAGTGAGGTCTCTCCTACATATAAAAGGTGACTGGGACATTCCAAAATATAGACAACGTGATCTGAGACACAATTCAAATAGAATCGTATCTCATAAGCACGTTTGGTCACTGGATAGATAAATTTAGGTCCTTTTTGCATCAAAGGGCAGTTGATGCAATTCAAACAGGGGTAACAGCCAGAAGCCTTCACTTCAGCTTCAATCCCCCCTCACTGACGTATCTCGGCAGTTCTCACTGGAAGTGGACGCTTCCTCTGTTGGTGCTGGTGCACTTCTGTTCCAAAGGAGTTCCAAAGGAAAGGCAGTGGTATGTAGCTACTACTCAAGACTTTTTTCTTCTGCTGAGCGCAATTACTCCATTCTCCGCTGGGGACACAGTTCTAAACTGGCTGGGCACGCTGGTGTCCATAAAACCCAAGACCTGATTGCTCGTCACTTCTGGTGGCCCACGCTACCTAAAGATGTTCTGGACTTTGTCTCTTCTTGCACGGTGTGTGCCTCTAACAAAGTTACTCACTCCAAGCCTGCTTGCCTGCTTCAACCCCAGCCTATACCCAATGCCCCTTGGCAGCACATTGCAATGGACTTTGTCACAGACCTTCCTCCCTCCGCAGGATGCAACACCATCTGGGTGTTGGTGGACCGGTTCTCTAAGATGGCATATTTTATCCCGCTGACCGGCCTACCTGCTGCTCCCCGACTGGCGAGTCTCTTCATTCAACACATCTTTCATTTGCATGGCTTGCCTCTTCACATTGTGTCTGACTGGGGGGTTCAGTTTACCTCTAAGTTCTGGAGAGCCCTCTGTAAACTCCTGGATGTGAGTTTGGACTTTTCCTCAGCCTATCACCCCCAGTCCAATGAGCAAGTTGAGAGGATCAACCAGATTATGGAGAATTATCTCCGCCACTTCATTTCTTCACAGCACCATAACTGGGTACAGCTTCTTCCATGGGCCGAGTTCTCATACAACAACCACACAAGTGAGTCCACCACTTTCACTCCATTTCACATTGTGTACAGTCAACATCCTAGAGTTCCTCTTCCTGTGTCGACTTCATCTTAGGTACCCGCTGCTGACTCTGCATATGGGGACTTCCTGCAAATCTGGCAACAGACCCGGTCCTCTATTTTGCTGGCAGTAGATCGCATGAAGCGAAAGGCAGATACTAGGAGAAGAGAGCCGCCTCAGTATCTTCCGGGGACTAAAGTCTGGCTGTCCTCTTGGAGCATTCGCTTGAAGGTACCCTCATACAAGTTTGCTCCCAGGTTCCTTGGTCTTTTCGAGATTCTGCAACAAATCATCCCTGTCTCCTATAAGCTGTGGCTGCCTCCTACCCTCAGAATCCCCAACTCCTTCCATGTGTCCCTCCTGAAACCAGTGGTCCTGAACCGCTACAGCAAGACTTCTAGTTCCACAGTTGCTCCCAGAGGTCCTTCTGATATATTCGATGTAAAGGAGATCCTGGACTGCAAAAAGGGTAGGAGGAAGGACTTTCTATTTGGTGGACCGGAGAGGGTTTGGTCCTGAGGAGAGGTCCTGGGAGCCAGAAAAGAACATCAGTGCTCCTTCTCTTATTAAAAAGTTCCTCTCTCGCTCCGGCCCCAAGAAGAGGGGGCGTAAGAGGGGGGATACTGTAGCGTCCATGACCGCGGGCCATCGGGTTTACTCACCTCCCGACGCCCGCAGCCATGGATCCGTGAGCGCTGGTCCCCATCTCCTTCCTAGGAGACACCAGCGCTCACTTCCGCTTCGTTCTGCTGTGTCCCAAAGGAAATTGTCATCATCATCAACTGCCATGATTTCCTGGTCTATAAGAAGGCCCCAGGCCTTCTGATCCTTGCCTGAGCGTTGTTAGTCTATCCCAGTCTGTCTTGCAAATAGTCCCTTAGTGTTTCCCCGTTCCAGTTGTTACCCGTGCCCTGTTACCCATTCCTGTATCCCGTATTGTTCTTGTTCCTGTGCCTACCGGTGTTGGAGTTGTGTCTACTGCACCTGCTGTCGTTTGCCACGTCCAGTGTCGTTTGCCACGTCCAGTGTCGTTTGCCACTTCCAGTGTCTTCTGCCACGTCCAGTGTCTTCTGCCACGACCAGTGTCTTCTGCCACGTCCCGTGCCTTCTGACACGTCCAGTGTCTTCTGCCACATCGGATACTGCCCGCCACGTCTGGCGCTACCTGCCGCACCGGCCTCCATCCGTGCTGAAGCCACAGCCACCGTCTTGACTAGATCAGTTACCCAAGCGTTGCTATCTGCTATTGACTTTCATGTAGACTGTGACCTGGTCAGCTGGCTCCCCGCTACGGTTGAGCGGCCTAGTGGGTCCTGTGAGCGTGACAATGGTGATCTTTTTCTCTGGGGCTGACGATCAGCTAGTAAAGAATTCTCCCTCCTCCTTTATGATGATAATTGCTCTGAATCACTCCATCACAAGCGTTAAATGGCCAGGATCAGAATTTTCCCACTCCAGCATTTTTTGTGGGCTGGCAAAGTATTAATCACAACCACTGTGCACCTACTGTACAATCACAACACTATAAATGTGCGGCAGTGGGCGTATTTTTATGGTGCATGTTCCCAAGGGGTTGAAAGCATAGAAACTCATGCATTCAGTATCATCATTAAAAAAAACAACTAAGAAAAAAAACACCATATTTTGACATATGCTCCCCCTCTGTGTAACAGCTTATTGCAACCGTGACATTTAATTGGTTAAACAGCCGGGATCTGAGTTATCTGCCCCATGGCCATTAAAGCAGGGTGTAGGCTGTAATATACAACTGACACCCACTGCGTATAAAGCGGCTCAGCCCCTGTGCCTGCTCCATAGTTCCGCATTTCCGATTATGACCATCTTTGAGCAGGTTGAAATACGTCCATTTCTAGGTCTTCCTGCTGTTGTCTTCTGGGGACCCCTGACAAGAATCCAAGGAGAAATCTATTTGTGAAGCCCTTGTTGTAGAACATTGTTTTAAATGGTGAACACACAGTTCCTTGTTATGAAATAAAGTTAATTCCCAGAATAAAAAATTTAAAGAATGAAGAAATATTTTCCTGTTCCCTAGCTCAGAAATCCAGTACATGTTCAGGAGTTCCTCTCAGGCATGGATTAATTCAAATTATTCTAATAAATTATTTTTCGTACTATACGCAGATTCTACAGCACACTCCAAAATGACATTTCGTATTTAACTACTTATAATCAGAGTATATCCATACACACAAATTACAGTCTATTGACAAATATGTCTTAATGAACTTTTCATCTAAAAGTTGTTAACTATGTCAATTTGAACAAACTTCCTATGCTGCGTAGTGTGAAATGTCTTTGTTGTGAAAAAGAGGCAGATTTAGGGTAATGAAATCATTTCATCATGATGTAATACATTGTAAGGCCCTAGTCAAATCACATTTAAGGCATACAGTTAAAGGGGTTTTCCCATGAGAATCATTTAGGACACATCCACAGGATATCCAAAGAAGTAGTAGGACAACAGCACACGTCTTCAAATCATCAAAGTGGTTTTATTGTCCAGACATCCACTTTGATGATTTGAAGACGTGTGCTGTTGTCCTACTACTTCTTTGGATATACATCGTGCTGGAGTGGGTTTGCCTGGCTTGACAGCGTGCACCGCACCATACTCGGGACTAGTGCTGCTTCAAAAATCTCCTTTTTTTTTACATCCACAGGATATGTCATAAAAGTCAGATAGATGCAGGTCCCAGCTCTGGGACCCGCACCTACAGTGAAGGAAATAGGTGTTTGATCCCTTGCTGATTTTGTAAGTTTGCCCACTGTCAAAGTCATGAACAGTCTAGAATTTTTAGGCTAGGTTAATTTTACCAGTGAGAGATAGATTATATTTTTAAAAAAAACAGAAAATCACATAGTCAAAATTATATATATTTATTTGCATTATGCACAGAGAAATAAGTATTTGATCCCTTACCAACCATTAAGAGTTCAGCCTCCTCCAGACCAGTTACATGCTCCAAATCAACTTGGTGCCTGCATTAAAGACAGCTGTCTTAAATGGTCACCTGTATAAAAGACTCCTGTCCACAGACTCAATTAATCAGTCTGACTGACTCAAACCTCTACAACAAGACCAAAGAGCTTTCTAAGGATGTCAGGGACAATATCATAGACCTGCACAAGGCTGGAATGGGCTACAAAACCATAAGTAAGACGCTGGGTGAGAAGGAGACAACTGTTGGTGCAATAGTAAGAAAATGGAAGACATACAAAATGGCTGTCAATCGACATCGATCTGGGGCTCCATGCAAAATCTCACCTCGTGGGGTATCCTTGATCCTGAGGAAGGTGAGAGCTCAGCCGAAAACTACACGGGGGGAACTTGTTAATGATCTCAAGGCAGCTGGGACCACAGTCACCAAGAAAACCATTGGTAACACATTACGCAATAATGATTAAAATCCTGCAGTGCCCGCAAGGTCCCCCTGCTCAAGAAGGCACATGTACAGGCCCGTCTGAAGTTTGCAAATGAACATCTGGATGATTCTGAGAGTGATTGGGAGAAGGTGCTGTGGTCAGATGAGACTAAAATTGAGCTCTTTGGCATTAACTCAACTCGCCGTGTTTGGAGGAAGAGAAATGCTGCCTATGACCCAAAGAACACCATCCCCACTGTCAAGCATGGAGGTGGAAACATTACATTTTGGGGGTGTTTCTCTGCTAAGGGCACAGGACTACTTCACCGCATCAATGGGAGAATGGATGGAGCCATGTACCGTCAAATCCTGAGTGACAACCTCCTTCCCTCCACCAGGACATTAAAAGTGGCTCGTGGCTGAGTCTTCCAGCACGACAATGACCCGAAACATACAGCCAAGGCAACAAAGGAGTGGCTCAAAAAGAAGCACATTAAGGTCATGGAGTGGCCTAGCCAGTCTCCAGACCTTAATCCCATCGAAAACTTATGGAGGGAGCTGAAGATCCGAGTTGCCAAGCGACAGCCTCAAAATCTTAATGATTTACAGATGATCTGCAAAGAGGAGTGGGCCAAAATTCCATCTAACATGTGTGCAAACCTCATCATCAACTACAAAAAACGTCTGACTGCTGTGCTTGCCAACAAGGGTTTTGCCACCAAGTATTAAGTCTTGTTTGCCAAAGGGATCAAATACTTATTTCTCTGTGCAAAATGCAAATAAATATATATAATTTTGACAATGTGATTTTCTGTTGTTTTTTTTAATATAATCTATCTCTCACTGGTAAAATTAACCTAGCCTAAAAATTCTAGACTGTTCATGTCTTTGACAGTGGGCAAACTTACAAAATCAGCAAGGGATCAAATACTTATTTCCTTCACTGTATCTCCAGAATTGCAGCTAAATGAGGTGTATTCCAAACATGAAAAACGTTATATGGTCGTGAGTTATGTAAACAGCGAGACTCGCTGAGCTCCGCTGTTTCGTAAATCCAATAGTAGTGAATGCCAGTTACAGAAGCAGCGTAGCATGCGAGCTACGCTGTTTCCGTAATTAAGTTCAATGAGGCACGACCATATAAAAATTTTCATGGTCGGAAAACACCTCATTCAGCCGCAGCACACAGCGGCTGAACAGGGTTTAGGGGACCCCGTTTTGGAGATAGGTGCAGGTCCCAGATATGGACATAAATGTCTCCCGTGGGAAAACCCCTTTAAGGCCTTATTAAGGCCTTATTCAGATGAACGTTGTATATATCCGTGTGCTGTCCGGTATAAAAAATGGACAGCACATGGACCTGTGCAATTCAATGGGGCTATTCAGAGGTCAATTATTTTTCACACAGCATGTTTTCGTTGCGTGAAAATCACTGCATATCCTATTCCGGTACATTTTGCGGACTACGTTGCCCATTAATGTCTATGGGTGCGTGAAAATCACGGACAGCGCACAGTGTGCTGCCCGTGTTTGCTAAAGAAATGAAGAGAAAAACATTTATAAATAAAAAAATGTACACCAAAAATGTATGCCACATGGAACAAACACTAATGGCGCACGGAACTGAAATGCGTTAAATACAGTCAGTTTTTTGCGGACGTAGAACGGACACGCTCATCTGAATAAGGCCTATACTATACATTTCTCTGTCCGAAAAAAACAAAACGTAACCGGTTCCCGACCGCTGGCTGTTAATTTACGGCCAGCGGTCAGGGTTCTTAAAACCTGCGCCATAGACTATTAACGGCGTGAGTTTTAGCTTTCTGCCCGAGCAATGAGCTGAATGTCGGGTCTACGGCAGTCAGTGACTGCCAGGGACCTTGAGGAGAAGGTAGAAGCAGCTTTCTCTCTGCTTATGAGCGCTGTGTATATGAATAGAGGCAGCGGCAGCGCCGCTGTCTCTATTGGTCCCGGTGATCATGTGACTGGTCACATGATCGCCGGGTGCCATTAGTGGCAGAATGCTGCTGGGTCTTACTAGACCCAGCACAGCCCTATTAGTGACAATCGTCACTATGAGAGAGCTGATTTCCCCTGTAACTGTGGCTGCTGTGCAGCCCCAGTTACAGTGGAAAAACATGGTGTAAAAGAAGAAAGAAAAAATAAAATAAAGCCCCAAAGGTCTTTTCTGACCTTTGAGGGACAGACCATAGTAATAAAAAAATAAAAGTAAAATAAAGCACAATTTTTTTTTATAATAAATAAATACCCACTCTAAAAAAACCATGCCCCCTGCCAATCATTGTCGTAACGCTAGTCCTGGGCCAATTACCATAAAATAGACATGTAATATATTAAAATTTATGGTAGACAATGATGATTACAAGTAAAAGATCTATTTTAGGGTAAAACTATGTTATTACCATAAAAAAATAGCTAAAATGTAAAAAAGCTTATTTTTTTACTATTAAATTCAAACTTTAAAGGGAATGTGTCACTAGAATTTTTATTTTATTTTATTTTTTTAGTTAAACAATTAGTATCTGAGTGATTACACATTGTTTTAATTTTTTTAATTTTTTCACAAGTCAGGAAATATTATAAATTAGATTCTAATTTATAACATTTCCGTGAGCTGGTCACTAGAGGGAGCAGTTCCCGAAATTGCAGCATGGTCAATGTGGTAAAGCAACCTCATTGCTTTATGCTGCAAATTTGGGGTAGACACACTCGCTCTAGTGTCCTCACACAATCCCCCCTCCCTTATTCTGGTTAGTGCCAGGAGAAGGAGGGGGTTGAATCTTCAAACCTCCTACACTGTGTTCCGCCATTTTCTGAGCGAATGCACAGTGTAGGAGGATTAGATACAGTGCTAAGCAGACAGTATAACACTAACATACAGGAACATAGTACACACATCACATACACAAACATAACTTACCTGCTCCTGCCGCCGCTTCCGCTCCTATTCCTTGCGCCTTCGCATATGGCCGGAAGCCGCGTCCGGAAGTCGTCATCTTACTGTCCGGCAGCGGCTTACGGTCCACAAGAAAATGGCGCCGGATTTTGCTCTGCTAACGAGCTTCGTTTTGGTCTGTGTGGGAGCGGCGCATGCGCCGTTCCCACACAGACGGCGTACGCTGCAGTGAATGGAACGGCTCCCGTTCCCATTCTCTATGGGGATGTATGTGCCGTATTCCATCTGTGTATGTCGTTAATCGACACATACAGAGATGAAAAAAAAATGACAGCCCCCATAGAGAAGTAAAAATAAAAAAAAGTAAAAACACACGAACACAAATAAATAAACTTTTTTTTTATCATACTAAAAGCAATATGATAAAAAAAAAATTTCATGACACCTTCCCTTTAAGCCTAAAAATTCTAAAATAAAAAAAATGTGTATAAAAATGATGAAAAATATTGTCTACGGAAAAAAACAATGCAAAAATCACATCGCTAGCCCAGCAAATAAAAAAGTTATAGCCATTTAACTAACGAGTGCTAAAAATGGATAAACGGTGTCTGGTCCTGAGGGCTCAAAATAGCCCGGTCCTGAACCGGTTAAAGACCTGTGATGGTTTCTGTCCTATATACAGCTTCGATGTATACTAAATACATAGAAGCTGTATTTCTAAAAGAAAAAAATATTTAATAATAACCTATTTAAAAGTGGTTCACGATCACATAATACACAGTTTTATTTTTAAAAAAATGGACTTCAAAATTGACTTCAAAAGTTTACCTTTAACTGTATGAAAAAAACATATAGCACTGTATGGCAAGCAGTTGCATAATCCGCCATTTTACCCTTAACCCCTTAATGACCGGGCCATTTTGCAAGTTAATGACCAAGGATTATTTTTTGTTTTTTCACGGTTGCATTCCAAGAGTCGTAACTTTTTTTTTATTCCGTCGACATAGCCGTATAAGGGCTTGTTTTTTGCGGGACGAGTTGTATTTTGTAATTGCACCATTTTTAGATGCTTACAATATATTGATTAACTTTTATTAACTTTATTTTAGGAGAGAATTGAAAATAAGCAGCTATTCCAGCATTAATTTTCACGTTATAAATTTACGCCGTTTACTATGCAGCGTAAATAACATGTTCACTTTATTCTATGGGTCGGCACTATTATGGGGATACCAAATATGTATAGGTTTTATATGTTTTTCCTACGTTTGCACAATAAAAACCCTTTTAGAAAAAAATGACTTGTTTTTGCATCGCCGCGTTCCAAGAGCCGTCATTTTTTTATTTTTCTGTCGATGTGGCCGTATGTGGGCTTGATTTTTGCGGGCCAATGTGTAGTTTTCATTAGTACTATTTTGGAGTACATAGGACTTATAGATTAACTTTTATTTTATTTTATATGGGGGGAATGGGAGAAAAGAGAGAATTTCGCAGTTGTTTTTTGCGTTTTTTTTGGACGCCGTTCATCCGGCGGTTTAATTAATGTGTTAATTTTATTGGTCAAGTTGTTACGATCGCGGGGATACCATATATGTGTATGTGTGATTTGTTTTTACACTTTTACTGAATAAAACCACTTTTTGGGCAAAAAAAGTAGTTTTATTTGATTTTGACTGTAATTATTATTATTTTTTTCTACAAACTTTATTTAACTGATTGACATTTTTTTTTTTAAGTCCCATCAGGGGACTTCACTATGCGATGTGCCGATCGCATATATAATGCTTTGGTATACTTAGTATACCAAAGAATTATTGCCTGTCAGTGTAAAACGGACAGGCAACTTGTTAGGTCATGCCTCCGGCATCGCCTAACAGGCAGATGCTGAAGGCAGACCTGGGGGTCTTTGTTAGACCCCCGGCTGTCATGGAAACCCTACGGCGACCCGCGATTTGTTTGCGGGGGCGCCGATCGGGTGACAGAGGGAGCTCCCTCCCTCTGTCAAACACATTAGATGCCGCTGTCACTACTGACAGCGGCATTTGATGGGTTAAACTGCCGGAATCGAAGCGCGCTTCGATTCCGGCAGTTGCAGCAGGAGCCAGGCTGTGTATAACAGCCGTGCTCCTGCTGCTGATCGCGTGGGTACAGTGACAGTATATCCGTCCTCCTGCGCGAACTAGCAGCTGCTGAGGACGGATATATCCGTCCTTCGGCGTTAAGGAGTTAAAAGGAAGCGGTCAGTACTTTATGCTGCCCTCTGTGAGGTTGTCCATCAAGTTCCGTAGTCCTAACAGGTTGTATGGAACGAATTGTTTGTTTTGTATATGGTGTAATGGGACCATTGATGTTGTTTGAGCCGGAAAGGCATAGGTTTTCTTTTGCTTGTTTTATCTTGTTGCTCTTTGATCTCTGTTGTCACAACATTAAAGGCTATGTACACCTATAACCCCTTAATACCGAAGGTATTTTAAACCTTAACCCCTTCAGGACTGAGCCTGTTTTGGCCTTCAGGACGAAGCCGATTTTTCAAATCGGACATGTGTCCCTTTATGTGGTAATAACTCCGGAATGCTTTTACCTATCCAAGTGATTCTGAGAATGTTTTCTCGTGACATATTGTACTTTATGTTAGGCAAAAAATTTGGTCGATAAATTCAATATTTATTTGTAAAAAAACACCAAGATTTAGAGAAAATTAGCAAAAATGAGCATTTTTTTAAATTTAAATGTATTTGCTTGTAAGACAGATAGTAATACCACACAAAATACTTACTAGTTTATATTTCCCATATGTCTACTTTATGTTTGCATCGTTTTTTGAATATTATTTTATTTTTCTAGGACATTACAAGGCTTAGAACTTTAGCAGCAATTTCTCATATTTTCAAGAAAATTTCAAAAGCCTATTTTTTCAGGGACCAGTTAAGTTCTGAAGTGGCTTTGAGGGCCTTATATATTAGAAAGTCCCCATAAATCACCCCATTTTGAAAACGGCACCCCTCAAATTATTCAAAACAGCATTCAGAAAGTGTTTTAACCCTTTAGGCATTTCACAGGAATTAAAGCAAAGTAGATGTGAAATGTACAAATTTCATTTTTTTTTTCAAAAATTCATTTGTCATACATTTTTTCTGTACCACAGAAGGTTTTACCCAAGAAATGCAACTCAATATTTATTGCCCAGATTCTGCAGTTTTTAGAAATATCCCACATGTGGTCCTAGTGCGGTAATGGACTGAAACACAGGCCTCAGAAGCAAAAGGAGCACCTAGTGGATTTTGGGGCCTCCTTTTTCTAGAATATATTTTAGGCACCATGTCAGGTTTGAATAGGTCTTGTGGAACCAAAACAGTAAAGACCCCCCAAAAGTGACCCAATTTTGGAAACTATACCCCTCAAGGAATTTATCTATGGGTATAGTTAGCATTTTGAACCCACAGTTTTTTTTGCTAAATTTATTTGAATTAGTATGTGAAGATGAAAATCTACTTTTTTTGTGAAAAAAACATAGAAATTTAAAATTTTTACAAGGAATAAAAGTAGAAAAACACCCCAACATATGTAAAGCAATTTCTTCCGATTATAGTAGTACCCCATATGTGGTAATAAACTGCTGTTTGGACCCACAGCAGGCCTCAGAATAGAAGGAGCATTTGGATTTTGGATTTCTGATTTTGCTGGAATAGTTTTCAGTGCCGTGTCGCGTTTGCAATGCACTGGAGGGATGAAAACAGTGGAAACCCCCCAAAAGTGACCCCATTTTGGAAACTACACCCCTCAAGGAGTTTTTCTAGGGGTAAAGTTGGCATTTTGACACCACAGTTGTTTTGCTGAATTCATTGGACTTAGTCTGTAAAGGTAAAAATCTACTTTTTTTCTGTAAGAAATTAGACATTTTTAATTTTTACAAGGAATAAAGGAGAAAAAGCACCCCAATATTTGTAAAACAATTTCTCCTGAATACGTAAATAACCCATATGTGGTAATAAACTGCTGTTTGGACCCACACCGGGGCTTAGAAGGGAAGGAGCACTATTTGGCTTTTGGAGCTCAAATTTAGCTGGAATAGTTTTTGGGTGTCATGTCGAATTTGCAAAGCCACTGAGAGAGCGAAACAGTGGAAGCCCCCCAAAAGTAACCCCATTTGGGAAACTACACCACCTAAGGAATCTATCTAGGGGTATAGTGAGCATTTAGGCCCCACACGTCTTTTGCAGAATTTATTAGAATTAGGCCGTGAAAATTAATATCAACATTATTTCCACTAAAATGTTGAATTTTTTCAATTTCACAAAGGTTAAAGGAGAAAATGCACCCCAAAATTTGTAAAGCAATTTCTCCCGAGTACGGCTATACCTCACATGTGGTCATAAATGATTTTTCATTAGAAAGTAATTAACCCTTTCCGAACTGATCCATGTTTTGCTTTTTTCTTTTTCGTTTTTCCTCCCGGCTTTCCGAGAGCCACAACTTTTTTATTTTTCTGTCAATAAAGTGGTGTGTGGGCTTATTTTTAGCGGGACGAGCTGTAGTTTTTATTGTTATCATTTTTTGGTACATAAGACTATTTGAGCACTTTTTTATTACATTTTTTGGTAGAGCCAAGGTGACCAAAAAACTGTGATTTTGCGGTTTAAAATTCTTTATTTTTCACAGCGTTCACCGTGCGAATTCAATAATTGTATATTGTAATAGCTTGGACTTTTACGGACGCAGCGATACCAATTTTGTGTATTTTTTTTATTTTTTTACATTACTTTAGAGAAAAAAATGTGAAAAGGGTTTCTTTTTGGACTTTAAATATTTATTTAATTTTTTCCACTAATAATAACTATTTACTTTTTATTTTTACATATTTTATTAGTCCCCCTAGGAGACTTGAACCACCGATCGTTAGATCACTGGTAGAATACACTGCAATACTAATGTATTGCAGTATATTGTCATTTTTACATGCTCCTGTAACAGCGTGTTCGCTGTTTCTGTCCGTCAGTCCCGGGTATCAGCTGTAATACACAGCTGACACCCGAAGTGTATGGTGCGGGCTCAGCGCGTGAGACGCTCCATATATCTCCAGGGTATGGCGATGCCATATTGGTGGACGTAAATGGCTGTTTAGGCATGCTGTAGGGCTCAGAAGGGAGGGAGCGGCATTTGGCTTTTGGGGCGCAGATTTTGCTTGGCAGTTGTTCTGTTTGGCGTTTTGCTGGCATTTCAGTTTATAATGTGGGGGCATATGTAGGCTGGGCAGAGAACATCAGGGCATAATAAGAGGGTACAATAATGGCTTAAATAAATAATAATCTGCAGATATGTGGCCAGTGTCGCACTTATAAATGGCGCCCGATCTTATCCGCTTTTGGAACGCTCTGCACATTTTGCATCGCCATAATCTGTTAGCCAGAACTTTTTTTTATTTTTTCACCACCGGAGCTGCGTGAGGGCTTATTTGTTGCGGGACAATCTGTAATTTTCATTGGTACCATTTTAGGGTACATGCGGTTTTGTTGATCACTTTTTATTCCATTTTTCAGCAAGCCAGGTGACCAAAAACCATCAATTCGGACAATGATTTTTATTTATTTTTTACGGCGTTTACCCATGGGTATAAATGACCATTATATTTTATTCTGCGGGTCGGTACGATTACAGCGATACCATATGTATATAGGTTTTTTTATGTTTTGCAGCGTTTGAGCAATAAAATAACTTATTTAGAAAATCAATTATTTTTTGTTTCACCATATTCTGAGAGCCGTAAGTTTTTTATTTTTCAGTCAAAAAAGCTGTGCAAGGGCTTGTTTTTTGCGGGACAGGTTGTAGTTTGTATCGGTACTATTTTGGCGTACATGCGATTTTTTGATCACTTTTTATTGTATATTTTGGGAGGGGTGGTGACCAAAAAATAGTGATTATCGCATTGTTTTTCGTTTATTTTTTTTGCAGTGTTCACCGTGTGGGAAAAATAATATTACAGTTTTATAGTTGGGGTCGTTACGAACGCGGTGATACCAAATATGTGTACTTTTTTTTTACGTGTTCATTTTTTTCCTATAATAAAAGACTTATTATAGGGAAAAAAATCAGTTCTTGTTTATGTCACTTATAACTTTTATTTTTACACTTTTTTTAAAACATTTTTATTCTTTTTTTTACTTTTTTCACTTGTCCCACTAGGGGACACTTAGACTTGCAGCTTTGATCGCTGCTAGAGTACATTACACTACACACGTAGTGTAATGTATTCTAAGGGTATGTGCACACGGCGGGGGTCCGTAACGGCTGAAATTACGGGGATGTTTCAGCCTGAAAACATCCCCGTAATTTCAGCCGTACCGGCATGTGCAGGCGCTTGAACGCCGCGTCAATTACGGCCGTAATTAGCGCTGCTATTCATTGGAGTCAATGAATAGCGGCTCCAATTACGGCCAAAGAAGTGACAGGTCACTTCTTCTACGCGGGCGTCTATTTACGCGCCGTCATTTGACAGCGGCGCGTAAATATACGCCTCGTGTGAACAGACAAACGTCTGCCCATTGCTTTCAATGGGCAGATGTTTGTCAGCGCTATTGAGGCGCTATTTTCGGGCGTAATTCGGGGCAAAAACGCCCGATTTACGTCCGTAAATAGGCCGTGTGAACATACCCTAACTGTCATTGTGACGTAACAGTGACACTGACAGGAAGCCTACGACGACCAGCCTCCGGCTGGTCCTCATAGGCTTCTGTACATGGCAGCCCGGAAGCCATTTTCTGGCGTCCGGTTGCCATGGGTACCATCGCCAGCCCCCGTGATTTCACGTGGGGGCTGCCAATCGGCGCTAAAATCCTTCGATGTGGTGATCGGAATCGACAGCCGCATCGAAGGGGTTAACTGCTGAAATCAGCGGCGATGGGCCACCGATCGGCAACGGGGAATGCAGGGCAGACACCCTGCACAGTTAACCGCCGCTGCGGTGAAGCGCCGCGCGGTGGTTAACTGTCAAAGCACAGACGTAACTGCACGTCAATATGCGGGAACTTACTGCACACATTGACATGCAGTTACGTCAAGGTGCGGGAAGGGGTTAAAGAGGCTCTGTCACCAGATTATAAGTGCCTACATTATCTGATTGGCGCTGTAATGTAGATAACAACAGTGGTTTTTATTTTGAAAAACTATCATTTTTTAGCAAGTTATGAACAATTTTAGATTCATGCTAATTACTTTCTTAATACCCAACTGGGCGTTTTTTTAACTTTTGACCAAGTGGGCGTTGTAAAGAGAAGTGTATGACGCTGACCAATAAGCGTCATACACTTCTCTCCATTCATGTCCATTTGTACTCAGCAAATCGCGAGATCACGCTGTGCTGTCACATACACCCACATTAACTTTACTGAAGTGTCTTGAGAGTGAATAGGCATCACCTCCAGCCAGGATGTGATGTCTATTCACACTCCCGACACTTCGGTAAAGTTTCTGTGGGACTTACTCATACAGCACAGCGTGATTTGGCGTGATCAGCCTCATGAGCACTCTGTGCCTCCTCACTTGTAATTCACTGCCCAGTGACGTGTGTGTGTGGGGTGTAAAATAAATTCACCCCTTTATTGCCTCATCGCTACCATCCTGTATCCTGCGCATAATTGAGACAAAACTGTGGCCCATACCAAACTTCCGTACCCCATCTCCATCCACATGAGCTTGACACATCTTACCCGGGAGTTTTTGTTCATAGTAAAAATAATTATTTTGGGTTTAGGGAATTGGCTATAGTTCTATAAAAAAAAAAAAAAAACACCAAAAACAAAAAAAAGTTTTACCTTAGTTTTACAGAAGAAAAAAAAAATGACTAAGTGGCTGTATACTGCCGAGGAGGCATGTGCCTTGCTCTTTGAGGAATCTGATTCTGGCAGTAGGGATGAAGTGACATTTTTAGTGTCCTCATCATCTAGTGACTCATCTACTGATGAATCACAACGTAGGCGTCCAAGGGTAGGCATCAGTAGTGCACAATCACAGCCCAGTACAATAGACTCCTTATGGATCCCCGCAGATAATTTTCTGCCCCAGGTGCCTGAATTTACTGTGACACCAGGCATCAATGTAGATACCACAGGTTTCAGTGAAATGAACTTTTTCCAACTGTTCTTCACTGATGACGTCTATGTTCTTCACGTCTATGCGGAGCAATTTATTGCCCGAAATCCAAATTGTTATTAGGCCATGCCCCATAAATGGACCCCCACAAACCTCACTTAAATTCGCAAGTTCTGGGGCCTTTTATTGAGTATGGGCATTACCAAAAAACCCACAATACGTTCATATTGGAACAGAGACATCCTTTATCATTCACCTTCTTCATTTTCTTGCCAAGCCCAGAATCCGTTTTGAAAGTATATTAAAATTTCTTCACTATAACAATAATGATGACGACCCCAATTATGATAGACTCTATAAAGTTAGGCCAGTAGTTGACCACTACAACTCAAAATTTGGTCAGGCCTATACCCCAAAAAATACCTAGCAGTGGACGAATCCCTAGTCCACTTTAAAGGCAGATTACACTTCCGCCAGTACCTTCCCAACAAAAGGGCTAGGTATGGCATGCAGATGTATAAGGCCTGCGAAAGTGTGTCCGAGTATACACTGTGCTTTCGCTTATATGAAGGGAAGGATTCGAAGATCAAGCCACCAGACTGTCCCCCTGTCATGGGAATAAGTGGGAGGGAGGATAGTATGGGATTTGCTTCTCCCCATACTATCCCACGGATACCACTTGTATTTGGACAATTATTACAACAGCATCCCCCTCCTGAAGTGCCTTGCTGCCAGGGGCACACTAGCATGTGGCACAATTCAGCTAAATCAAAAGGGTCTCCCCAAGTCCTTTTTAGAACAGACATTGCGCCATGGGGAAAGCAGCGCTGTTTCCTCGGAAAATCGAATGCTTGTGAAATATAAAGACAAGCGTGATGTCTTTGTTTTGACCACACTCCATGCTGATTGATCCACTCCAGTTCCAGTCAGAGGAGCCACAGAGCAGACCAAGCCTTTGTGCATCCAAGACTATAACCAATTCATTGGAGGGGTGGATCTTTCGGACCAGATACTGCAGTTCTACAGTGCCCTAAGAAAATCAAAAGTGTGGTATAAAAAAATTGGCTGTATACCTCACCCAAGTGGCACTCTATAACGCCTTTGTTCACTACAGAACAGCCAGCAATACGGAAACTTTCCTGGAATTTCAGGAAAAAATTATAAAAGAATATATTTTTTGAGACCAGAAAGGAGAAGGCAGCAGTGAAGGTAGCAGCACTTCTAGGATCTCCAGAATAATACACAGCCAGCATTTCCCTGGAGTACTTCCCCCCACAGAAAAAAAACAAAAACCACAGAAAAGGTGTCGAGTTTGCTCAAGCAGAGGGATTAGGAAAGACACTACTCACTGCTGTATGACCTGTCCCTCTAAACCAGGCCTCTGCATCGGAGAATGCTTTCGTTTTTATCACACCTCTCTTGATATTCATTAAATCTTATTTTTACTCCTTCGTTGACATCCCATCCATTTCATTCATACCCCAATGGCATTTATTTTCCAAATTAATTTGATATTCCAATAAAACCACCTTGTCACTGAAGAAAAAAACTTAAAATTCCCATTATACCACTAGATAAATACAGTGCCTTGAAGGCTGTCATTTTATTAAATGAGGCATTTCTTGAACTTCCTTTATGTTCTGGAACCTCTGGATCCAAGTAAAAAGTAGGCCCTAGAAACCTCCTGGAACTATGTAAAAATGATATATGGAGTATTATTCAGCACAAGATGTATATCTTCAGTGGCACAAGCTGGGAATAGCATATTGGGCCCTAAAATTTTATAATGGTGGGAAATTTGCAATTTTCACTTTGCACCATCCACTGCACATTAAATTTTGGAAAAGAACAGTTGGTTTAAAATACGCACTAACTACCTGCAATGATTCCTTGAAGGGTGTAGTTTCCAAAATAGGGTCACTTTTTGGGACTTTCAACTGTATTGGCACTTCAGGGGTACTGCAAATGAGACATGGTGCTCAAAAACCATGCTCCAAAAACAAAATGGTGGGCCTTCCCTTCTGAGCCCTACCGTGTGCCCAGACAGCAGATAATGGCCACATACGGGGTATTTCCCTTATCAGGAGAAATTGCATAACAACTTGTGGGGTGCTTTTTCTTTTATTATCCGTTGCATAGATGAAACATTTGCGGATAAAGAAACGTTTTATTGGAGAAAATGCAATTTTGCATTTTAACGGCCCAGTGTTTATAACTTCTATAAAACACATTTGGAGTCCAAATGCTCACTACACCCCTAAATAAATTCGATAAGGGGTTTAACTTCCAAAATATGGTCACTTCTTGGGGGTTTCCACTGTACTGATACATCAGGAGCCTTGCAAACGCGACATGGCACTCGAAAGCCATTCCAGCAAAATCTGTGCCCCAAATGGCACTCCTCTTCTGAGCCCTGCCGTGGGTCAAAACAGCAGTTTATTACCACATATGGGATATTGCTGTAATTGGGAGAAATTGCTTTACGAATGTTGCAGTGTTTTTCTCCTTTATTCCTTGTAAAAATTTAAAAAATTCTAAATTTTTTCAAAAAATAAGTAGATTTTCATCTTCACAGACTAATTCCAATAAATTCAGCATAAAACCTGTGAGGTCAAAATGCTAACTATACCCCGAGAAAAATTCCTTGAAGGGTGTAGTTTCCAAAATGGGGTCACTTTTGGGGGTTTTCCACTGTTTTGGTCACTTCAGGGCATTACAAACTTGACATGGCACCAAAAACCATTCCAGCAAAATCTGCGCTACTAAATCCAAATGATGCCCCTTCAATTTTGGGCCCTGCTGTGGGTCCAAACAGCAGTTTATTATCACATATGGGGTATTTACGTAATCGGGAGAAATTGCTTTACAAATGTTGGGGTGCTTTTCTCCTTTATTCCTTGTAAAAATTTAAATAATTCTACATTTTTTCAGAAAAAATTTAGATTTTTCATCTTCACAGACAAATTCCAATAAATTCAGCATAAAACCTGTGGGGTCAAAATGCTAACTATACCCCTAGAAAATTCCTTGAGGGGTGTAGTTTCCAAAATAGGGTCACTTTTGGGGGTTTTCTACTGTTTTTGGTCCATCCAGGAAATTGCAAATGCGACATGGCGCCAAAAACCATTCCAGAAAAATCTAAATGACGCTCTTTCCCTTCTGACCCCTGCCGTGGGTCCAAACAGCAGTTTATTACCCCATATGGGGTATTTCTGTAATCGGGAGAAATTGCTTTACAAATGTTGGTGTTAAGGATCTGCCAGGCACAGCTTCTGTATCCACGCCCATAGGTAATCAGTCTGAAGCTCTGTTGGATCTGGTCATTTCTAATAATGCAGATCTTGTTGGGAATGTCAATGTTCGTGAAAACCTCAGTAACAGTGATCACAATATAGTTCCATTTTACCTATACTGTAAAAAACAAACGCAGGCTGGGAGGGCAAAAACATTTAATTTTAAAAAAGCCAATTTCCCCAGGATGAGGGCTGCAATTCAGGATATAGACTGGGAAGAACTAATGTCAAATAATGGGACAAATGATAAATGGGAGATTTTCAAATCTACTTTGAGTTATTATAGTGCAAAATTTATTCCTATAGGTAACAAGTATAAACGACTCAAATTAAACCCCACATGGCTTACACCTTCTGTAAAAGGGGCAATACATGACAAAAAAAGGGCATTTAAAAAATACAAATCTGAGGGTACAGCTGTAGCCTTTGTAAAATATAAAGAGCTTAATAAAATCTGTAAAAATGTAATAAAATTAGCAAAAATACAAAATGAAAGGCAGGTGGCCAAGGATAGTAAAACAAATCCCCAAAAATTCTTCAAGTATATAAATGCTAAAAAGCCACGGTCTGAACATGTAGGACCCCTAGATAATGGTAATGGGGAGTTGGTCACAGGGGATCAAGAGAAGGCAGAGTTACTAAATGGGTTCTTTAGCTCTGTATATACAACTGAAGAAAGAGAAGCTGATGTAGCCGGTGCCAGTGCTGTTAATATATCAGTTGATATACTGAATTGGATGAATGTTGATATGGTCCAAGCTAAATTAAATAAAATAAATGTGCACAAGGCCCCGGGACCAGATGGGTTGCACCCTAGAATTCTTAGAGAGCTTAGTTCAGTTATTTCTGTCCCCCTTTTCATAATATTCAGAGAATCTCTAGTGACTGGTATAGTGCCAAGGGACTAGCGCAGGGCAAATGTGGTGCCTATTTTCAAAAAGGGCTCTAGGTCTTCCCTGGGTAATTATAGACCAGTAAGCTTAACATCCATCGTGGGGAAAATGTTTGAGGGGCTATTGAGGGACTATATACAGGATTATGTGACAAAAAATAGTATTATAAGTGACAGCCAGCACGGTTTTACTAAGGACAGAAGTTGTCAAACTAACCTAATCTGTTTTTATGAAGAGGTAAGCAGAAGCCTAGACAGAGGGGCCGCTGTGGATTTAGAGTTTTTGGACTTTGCAAAGGCATTTGACACTGTCCCCCATAGACGCCTAATGGGTAAATTAAGGACTATAGGTTTAGAAAATATAGTTTGTAATTGGATTGAGAATTGGCTCAAGGACCGTATCCAGAGAGTTGTGGTCAATGATTCCTACTCTGAATGGTCCCTGGTAATAAGTGGTGTACCCCAGGGTTCAGTGCTGGGACCACTATTATTAAACTTATTTATTAATGATATAGAGGATGGGATTAATAGCACTATTTCTATTTTTGCAGATGACACCAAGCTATGTAATATAGTTCAGTCTATGGAAGATGTTCATGAATTGCTAGCGGATTTAAACAAACTAAGTGTTTGGGCATCCACTTGGCAGATGAAGTTTAATGTAGATAAATGTAAAGTTATGCATCTGGGTACCAACAACCTGCATGCATCATATGTCCTAGGGGGAGCTACACTGGCGGATTCACTTGTTGAGAAGGATCTGGGTGTACTTGTAAATCATAAACTAAATAACAGCATGCAGTGTCAATAAGCTGCTTCAAAGGCCAGCAGGATATTGTCGTGTATTAAAAGAGGCATGGACTCACGGGACAGGGATGTAATATTGCCACTTTACAAAGCATTAGTGAGGCCTCACCTAGAATATGCAGTTCAGTTCTTGGCTCCAGTTCATAGAAAGGATGCCCTGGAGTTGGAAAAAATACAAAGAAGAGCAACGAAGCTAATTAGGGGCATGGAGAATTTAAGTTATGAGGAAAGATTAAAAGAATTAAACCTATTTAGTCTTGAAAAAAGACGACTAAGGGGGGACATGATTAACTTATATAAATATATTAATGGCACATACAAAAAATATGGTGAAATCCTGTTCCATGTAAAACCCCCTCAAAAAACAAGGGGGCACTCCCTTCGTCTGGAGAAAAAAAGGTTCAACCTGCAGAGGCGACAAGCCTTCTTTACTGTGAGAACTGTGAATCTATGGAATAGCCTACCGCAGGAGCTGGTCACAGCAGGGACAGTAGATGGCTTTAAAAAAAGGGTTAGATAATTTCCTAGAACAAAAAAGTATTAGCTACTATGTATAGAAATTTTTCCTTCCCTTTTCCCGTCCCTTGGTTGAACTTGATGGACATGTGTCTTTTTTCAGCCGTACTAACTATGTAACTATGTAACTATGTAACTATGTATGTCTGTGAGACTGACTCCATCTTCCACCACTCAGGATGGCAGGCTTAGGGGTGGGAGAGCCTATCACAGCCTGGCCAGACGGAGCTAGCTCCCGCCCTCTGTCTATTTATACCTGCCTTTCCTGTTCCTCCTTGCTTGTGATTCTTCTCTGTTGGTTTCCTGGCCCTGCTGCAGCTTCTTGAACTACTTGTCCCTGCTTCGTATTGACCCTGGCTTACTGACTACTCTTCTGCTCTGCGTTTGGTACCTCGTACACTCCTGGTTTGACTTGGCTTGTTCACTACTCTCCAGCTCTGCGTTTGGCACCTCGTACTCTCCTGGTTTGACTCGGCTCGTTTACTACTCTTGTTGCTCACGGTGTTTCCGTGGGCAACTGCCCCGTTTCCCTTTGTTCTGTGTTTCCTCTGTCTGGTTGTCTGTCGTGCACTTATTGAGTGTAGGGACCGTCGCCCAGTTGTACCCCGTCGCCTAGGGCGGGTCGTTGCAAGTAGGCAGGAACTGAGTGGCGGGTAGTTTAGGGTGCACTTGTCTGTTTCCCTATCCCTGTCATTACAGTTGGGGTGCTTTTCTCCTTTACTCCTTGTAAAAATTAAATGCTAACTATGCCCCTAGAAAAATTCCTTGAGGGGTGTAGTTTCCAAAATGGGGTCATTTTTGGGGGGTTTCCACTGCTTTGGCACCACAAGAACTCTTCAAACCTGACATGATGCCGAAAATATATTCTAAAAAAAAGAAGGCCCCAAAATCCACTAGGTGCTCCTATGATTCTGAGGCCTGTGTTTTACTCCAGTAGCACACTAGGCCCACATGTGGGATATTTCTAAAAACGGCAGAATCTGGACAATAACTATTGAGCTGAATTTCTTGGGTAAAAACTTCTGTGTTACAAAAAAAATGCATTACTAATGAATATCGGCAAAAATAATTACATTTATAAATTTCACCTCTACTTTGCTTTAATTCCTGTGAAACGCCTAAAAGGTTAAAACGCTTTCTAAATGCTGTTTTGAATACTTTGAGGGGTGCAGTTTTTAAAATAGGGTGATTTATGGGGACTTTATAATATATAATGCCCTCAAAGACACTTCAGAACTGAACCGGTCCCTGAAAAAATAGCCTTTTGAAATTTTCTTGAAAATGTGAGAAATTACTGCTAAATTTCTAAGCCTTGAAACGTCCTAGAAAAATAAAAGGGTGTTCAAAAAAATTATGCAAACATAAAGTAGACATATGGGAAATGTTAGCTAGTCACAATTTAGTGTGGTATTACTATCTGTTTTACAAGCAGATACATATAATATTAGAAAAATGCTGTGTTTTTCACAAATAAATACTGAATTTATTGACCAAATTATTTCACTAACACAAAGTACAATATGTCTCGAGAAAACAATCTCAGAATCGCTTGGATAGGTAAAAACATTCCAAAGTTATTACCACATAAAGTGATACATGTCAGATTTGAAAAAATCGGCTGTGTCCTCAATGCCAAAACAGGCAGCGTTCTGAAGGGGTTAATGATCGAGCAATTTTCTAAGGTTTTGCATCGTCGCATTCAAAGAGCTATAACTTTTTATTTTTCTGTCGACATAGCTATGTAAGGACTTTTTTTTGCGGGACAAGTTGTATCGTTTAATAGCACCATTTTGGGGTACATATAATTTATTGATTAACTTTTTTAGTGGGGTACTTGAAAAAAAAACAGACATTTTGCCATTCTTCTTTGCATCTTAATTTTACGCAGTTTACCGTGAGGTATAAATAACATAATAACTTTTTTTAGCCGGTCGTTACGATTGCGGCGATTCCAAATTGATATAGGAGTTTTATGTTTTCCACAGTAAAAATTATTTTCTTTCAAAATTATTTGTTTTTGTATCGCCATATTTTAAGAGCCATAACTTTTTTCTTTTTCCACCGATGCAGCTGTATGAGGGCATTTTTTTGCAGGACGACTTGTAGTTTTTATTGGTACAACTTTGGAGTACATGGGACTTATTGATCACTTTTCATCACATTTTTTTTAAGGTAGGATGAACAGAAAACAGCATTTCTGGCATTGTGTTTTTATTTTATTTGTTTACAGCGTTCACTGTGGGGGTTAAATAGTGTAATTGTTCTATAGTTTGGGTCATTACGGATGCGGTGATACCAAATATAAGTAACTTTTTTTCATAATAAAGTGTTTTGTAAGGGGAAAAATTGGGTTTTTAATTTTTTTTTACTTGGGACTTTTATTTATTTATTTCAAACTTTATTTTACTTTTTTTTTTAGTCCCACTAGGGGACTTCACTATACGATATTTTGATCGCTTTTATAATACACTGCAATACTTCTGTATTGCAGTGTATTATTGCCTGTCGGTGTAAAACTGACAGGCATCTGAGAGGCCATGCCTCTGGCATAACAGGCAATAAATAAAGGCAGACCTGGGGGCCCCATGCTGCCATAGAAACCATCGGCACCCCACAATGCACGCGGGGTGCCAGTGGTGTGAGAGAGGGAGCCCCATCCCTCTAAAACCACTCAGATGCGGCAGCCACTATTGACGTAAAAAGACTATACGCCGGTCGTTAAGGGGAATTTTTTTTCATGAAGTCAATGTGTTTTGTTTTTTAATTTCTTTTTAAATTGACTTTTATAAAAAAAATATTTACTTTTTACAATACAGCTTCTAAATATCCTGTATACATTCAAGCTGTATCATTCTCTCTCAATCAATTCTGTCAGTTCAGCTGAACTGACGGAATCGACAGAGGGCGGGTCCTGCGTGTCTCTGACACACAGGATCCAGCTAATATTGATAAGATCTAGGTTATGAACTTTTCTTAATAAGTCTAACATTTTGTGTTCTTTAATTCACTATATTTCTTAATAGGACTCTGAGGTCATATATTCTATCTTTTGAAGAGTCTTTATACGGCATGGACACCTTCCCGTGAATATACGGGACGGTGTCCGTCGGCCATAGAAATGAATGGGTCCGTAATTACGGACGAAATCTACGGTCGTGTACATGGGGCCTAAATCAGGGGTCGGCACTCCAGCTGTTGTAAAACTACAATTCCCAGCATGCTCTGACAGACTTTGGCTTGAATGATACAGCTTTTGGCTCTCAGGGCATGCTGGCTGGGCTCACCACAAGACCTGAAATGACTGGAGTGCATTATGGACTTTGGAGGCCTATTTTTGTATTGCTGGTTTTATGGCACCATACTGCAAGTCCGTGCTGTATTTACACTAGACTTGTAGCTGACCGTAATTAAAGGAAAGGTGTCATTATTTTTTTTAAATTAATTTATGTGTTTTTATTTAATAAAATGTTATATGTACTTTATTTATTTTTTGACATAAAGTGTTTTTTTATTAACAATTTTTGAATTCACTGGGGGTGCCATTTTTAATTTAATCTGTGTATGTGTCTTTTAACGACATATACATAGATAGAATATGGCAGCTACAGGGCATAGGACATAATGAACAGGACCCGTTCGTTACATCCTGTGCTTGTGCTGTCTCACTCTGTACTGCACATGCACAGTTCAGAGCGACCCAGCATAGAAGCTGGTTTGTAGGGGGAAAGCAGGCGCCATTTTAGAGAAGACCGACTGCAGGTACGGTGCGTGTGCACATGGGCAGTAGGGAGGGTTGTGTGTGTTTGTGTGTGCCTGTGTGTGGTGTGGTTGCATTTTTTTGCCAATTACCGCCCCATTGGCAGTTCATGGGGTTATTTAAATATCGGGCGCCAAATATTACAGCACCGATATCTAAGTAAGGAAAGAGGGTAGGAAAAAATATATAAAGTGCCCCAGAGTTTGTGCAGCCCTGACCATTACATGCTGCACTCAAATGCAAATCTGTGGGAAGGTGAAAGATTCTCTTTAAAGTGTAACAACTTTTTAAAAAACTTTTGACGTGTCAGAAGTTTTTATCAGTGGGGTCCGAGTACTGAGACCTTCAACTAGTCGCTAAAACGAAGCAGCAGAAGTGCTCGGGTGAGCGGTGTGCCGCTTCAATTCTATTTGGCTTTCCTTGGAGCAGTGTACAGGGTCATTAGAAAGTCTATGAGTCCGTACACCGCTCACTCGGCTGAAAGTCAATTATAAATGAAGCGACACAGCGCTCACCCGAGCACTTCTGCTGCTTCGTTTTAGCGATCAGTGTGGGCCTCAGTGCTCGGTCCCCCACCAATGAAAACTGCTGACATGTCAGTATGATATATATTAAGATATCTATTCATGCGATTGGTGCAAGTTTTAATTACTTTTTATTGAAAATTATTTGCACTTTTTGAGATACAGCTGCTTTGTATCCTGTATACAGAGCAGCTGTATATAGCGCTGAGACCTGAATCCATTAGGTCGCCCATTACCAATCACATCTAAGTTATGAACTTAGATGTGATCGGTAACAGCTCGATCCTGCAGAACTCGCTGACACTGAATCAGTCAGTCCCGCTGACCTGACGGATACAGGATACAACGCTATATACATTATATAATATATTTATTTTAATTAGCGGGGGCAGGTTTATGGGGAAGGATTAGGGCCTGTTCACATCAGTGTTGGCTTTCCGTTCCGGGGTCCGTGGGAGTTTTCCGTCGGGTGAACCCTGCAACGGAAAGTCAAACTGAAACCACAGCTTCCGTTTCAGTCACCATTGAAATCAATAGTGACGGAAACATTGCTAATGGCTAATGGTTTCCGTTCGTCACCATTGCGACAGGTTTCCGTTTTCGTGATGGAATTAATAGCGCAGTCGACTGCGCTAATGGTGACGGAAACGAAAGCTGTGGTTTCAGTTTGACTTTCCGTTGCGGGGTTACCTCCGACGGAACCCCAGAACGGAAAGCCAACGCTGATGTGAACAGGCCCTAAGGCTTCTTTCACACTAGCATTAATATACGTTTACCTCTCTTCCGTCAGAGGAAGAGAGGATCGATACGTTAAACGGAAAGCAACGGTTCCATTAGAATTACCATTGCTTTCAATGGTAATTCTTTTGTATCAGTTGCTTTCCGTTTGCCTCCGTTCGCTAAGTTTCCGTTTTTTTTAAAGGAAACAAAAGTGCAGTCTGCAGAACTTTTATTTCCGTTCAAAAGAACGGAAACCTAGCGAACGGAGACAAACGGAAAGCAACTGATACAAAAGAATTACCGTTGAAAGCAGTGTTAATTCTAATGGAGCCGTTGCTTTCCATTTAACGTATCGATCCTCTCTTCCTCTGACGGAAGAGAGGTAAACGGATATTAATGCTAGTGTGAACAAAGCCCAATACAAGTAAGATGTTAATATTAATTTAAAAAAAACAAAAAAATAAATAAACCCCAGCTGGGATTTGAACCAGCAACCTTCCATATGTAAGGCAGACAAGCTGACCAGTTAACTATAGAAGCAGTCAGGGTCAATACCTGTGAAACTGTAGTAGTTGAGGGTTTATCAGTCTATCCTGTCTATCCTGTCTGTCTGCTGCGTGTGGGTGGTGACTGGTCAGAGACTCAGTTAGACTGGCTGCCGCAGCTGCCGCATGCAATGTGCACTGGAAGTCTCACCAGTCACAGCCACGCTTGTAGCTTTCCCACGCTAATTAAGCACAGGAAAGCTACAAAGCCCTTATACTGCGCTCAGCTTCCTGCCCCTGCCAAGAGTATACTGCAAGGGGGGGGGGGTCTGGGCGTTTTACTGACAGCAGAGGGCTCTATAGGGGGGAATTATCCCCCCACCATAGAGCCCTGACTAGTTACTATACTGAAAGGTTAGGGTGGTCTGAGCATCTGACTGACTGCTCTAAAGGGGGGGCAGAATCCCCCCCTATAGAGCTCTCTGCAGTAAGTCAGACAGTCAGACGCTCAGACGCTCCCCCCACTAATCCTTCCATTATAGTAATGTGAGGGCTCTATGGGGTGGATTATTCCAGCCCCATAGAGCCCTTTGCTGTCGGTAAAATGCCCAGACCCCCCCTTGCAGTATACTCACGCCACGGGTCCCGGTCCCAGCAAGGCAGGAACTTCCCTTGTGCTGCTCGTCGCTCCTCCTGCAGACTTGCTCATTTCTGGCTGCATGTGCTGTGTCAGAGAGGAGGAAGAGTGTTTCAGACGTTCGGCACGTCTGCTATGTGCGTCTGCATGGCCCCTCCCCCCGGTCTAGTCCGTCCCGGGCTGAAAATGCCGCCCCCCAAGTTTGGGTAGGTGGTGCCGCCTGAGGCTGTCGGCTCACCTGGCCTCATGGCAGGTGCGGCACTGCTCTTCCCATACCTTTGCTAATTCTGCTTCCCCTCCTCCCCTCTTTTTTTTTTTCTCTTTATTTAATTTTATTTAATTTTATTTAATCCTTATTACTTGGTTATGCTTTTTTTCAGATAAGAATTTGTGATACCATTCTTCTTCCTATTCCGTTGAAATTCCTGTATTGCTATATGCTCACCTCCTTTTGTTACACTGTAATTGTTAGATAAAAACATTGTTTACATTGTAACTGTTCTATGTTGTACAAACTTTAATAAAGACTATTGAAGGGCCGTGTAAACTAGTGCCGATCAACGAGACATCATGTTGATCGGCGCTCGTTTGCTCCTTTCACAAGGAGCTAGTTTACATACATTTACATTAATTTATATCATGTCGGCAGCACATCTTCTTCTGTTTACACAGGGAGATGTGCTGCCGACAAGATAATATTTAATGCATTTAAAACATTACAATCAGCCGATGAACGAGCGTTTGCTCATTCATTGGCTGATCGTTGCCCTGTTTACACAGGGCAATTACCGGGAACGAGCATTTTGTGAATGCTTGTTTGCCCGATAATTGGCCAGTGTAAAAGGGCCCTGAGTCCTTACAGCCCTAAAGGTGTTCTTCCATACTGTGAACATGCTTGAGTTTTCCACGTATTTGAATAAATTTTCCATTTTTTTTATATATTGCCCTTTCCTCCAATGCAGTTAATTCATTTTTACACTCTGATTTACTATATATTCACTAATTTCTGCTGTGAAAACTTTGCAGTCAACATGCCCACTATGCCATTAGAAGAATACTTTAGGGGGTTATTTTTGAAAATAGGGTAATTTATGGGGGTTTTCTATTGTTCTGGCAGATCAATATCTCTACAAGTGTGGAATGGGGTCTGAAGCATTTTCAAGCAACATTTGTATTCTGAAAGAAACTAGGTGCTCCTTTCTATTTAGGCCCTGCTGTGTGTCCCGCAAAAGATTAGGGCCTCAATGGGGACATTTCTGAAGAGAGTTGAAACAGGGTGATACATTTTGGGCTGTCTTTAAAATGACACAATCATGAAAAAAACTGTGACATCAAAATACCCCCGAATAAATACCATAACCATTTCCCATCTTTAGTATGCCTATTTACGTCATGAAAGGGTTTTTAAAAATGGCGCCCATTCAGAAGCATAGCGGGCCCCATAGCAATGCTTGCGATCAGAAAAATTTCTGATCATAAGCATTTAACCCCTCAGATGCCAGTGTCAGATGTGACCACCGGCATCTGAGGGGTTTTTACTGCCCTTTTCACTTTGAGGCCGGTCACCAGCTAACACACAGCGAGATCGCGGGTGCTGGTATATTCTTATAGCAGCTGGGGGCCTTGTGAATGCTCCCATCCCTCCTATTGGAAGATTGCTATACCTGCGGCAGGTCTCAATAGCAATGCACTAATATTGTGATATTGCAGTCTATGGCATAAGCGATCTAATGATCACAGGTTCAAGCTGCCTAGGAGGGCCAAAAAAATGTTTATTAAAAGTTTTTAAAAATATAAAAAAATATATGAAAATTCAAATCACCTCCCATTCCCTAGATCACATATAAAAATAAACAAAATAAATAAACAAACATAAACACATTAGGTATCCCCGCATCCGAAAATGTCCGAACTATAAAAATATACAAATATAGTTTTCCAATACGGTGAACGCTGTAAAAAAGGTCAAAATAGTCGAATCGCAGGATTTTTTCCACTTCAACCCCCCAAAAAAAATTAATAAAAAGTGATCGAAATGCCAGACATTCCCCAAAATTGTATTCATAAGCACTACATCTTTCTACATACAAAAAGACGCCTTACACAGCTCTGTACACAGAAATTGAAAAAAGTTATGGGGGTCACAATATGGCGATGCTAAATTTTTTGTTTCTTTCAAACTTTTACATTTTTTTAAAGGTACTAAAACATAACAAAAAACATATAAATATGGTATCAGCGTGATCGTACTGACCCGCAGAATAAAGGTAATGTGATTTTTTTTACAGCTTCCCAGTACATCACACATAATATTAAACGAAACCATCAGAAAGTACATTTTGTCCCGTAAAATTAAGCCCTCATATGACTGTCAACAAAAAAAAAAAAAAAAAAGTTATGACTTTTTGAATGCAGGATGGAAAAAACAAGAGCACAAAAATGAAAAATAGTCTGGTCCTGAAAGGGTTAAGGAGTGCAAGCTTGGCTTGGTGCAAGAAAACAAAATGCTCTTAAACATTTTTTACATTATTGTTACATTTGTAAGTCTCTTAAATTGGTCAAAAATTTTCAAAAGTGTTGCAAAAATAAAGTAAATTGATAGAAATATGTATCTGATAATATGCTTGTACAGTATGTATGTACATATTGCAATTGAAAATAAGAAACTATTTTTTACAAAAAAAAATCTGAATATTTTTTGCTATTTTAAATATACACAAATCGCATCGGTCTAATTTTACCACCTAAATAAAGTACACTACGTGACGGAAGAACAATGCCAGAATTACTTGGATGTGCAAAACAGAGACTAAAGGTGAGGAGACAGCTCGTTGATTGGTGCTCGTTTGCTCCTTTCACAGGGAAATGGTTGAGAACGAGCGTTCTGTGAATGCTTGTTTGCCCGATAATTACCCGTTTTAAAAGGGCCTTTATTCCTTTTCTGGTCACAAAGGGATTAAGGGGTAAAGAATATACTGGTGAAACATATTTTGTAATAAATAAATATTTATTTTAATACTCAATGGTTGACAAAATGTCCGTTTACCATGCAGCATGAAATTTTAAATAATAAATTACATCATATCAGTTAAACATTGTATTGTACTGTTTTTCAGTTGGCATAAAAATACTGTTTTCTATAGAATAAATAATATATAGATATTACATTTTAATAAATACAAGTAAAAATAATTTATTAATTAGAAAAATATTTAAATAAATAACAGCATTCATATTTGTCAAGCATCATATATAATTAGAAAAAATACCTAAATAAATAACATACTTATTAAAAATAATAATAGAAATATATAGAAAAATATAAAAGCTGCTGTAAATAAAAATGAAAGTCGTTAATCTGTAATTCACATATTGGTTTCCACATGTTGGTATTTCAACCATTCTACTGTAGCTTTTATATAATTGTTTTAGTTGTTTACTTGTTGTATAATAAATTTTAATTTTCAACATGAAATAAGGGATCAAAGTACAATCTTTATTCTAGTTAAAAGCAATACCTAAATCCTCAGTGTTGACTGAACAGGTGGATGCCCCTTGGTTATATATCCAAGGTTGCATGAGTTTCATGGGTCTACTCATAACCTCCTCATGTAGTTATTTTTGTGCAAGATAGACAATGATGGAAACGTTTGCTAAAAGCTCTATTCACTCTGGTGTCATGTTTTCCATTTTTGCAGGATACATAATGGATATGATGGATCATTCATGATCCTTTTTTTACTGCCATTATAATGGGCCTGTTAGGTTCCGGTCAGCTATCCGCTTTCTTAACTTGATAGAATAGTGCAGCATGCTATGCTATCCTGACCTTTAATAGGCAACAAAAACATGACAGAAAAAAACATATCCTTTCGTAGAAATTACTTTGTAGATCTAATTTAAAGCACATACAAATAATACTAATACCACAAAAATCTAGTCAGTTAATCTCATATATAATGTCTACAACATTATATATAAGCGGGGACCCTCTCTATTACCCAGAGAGGAGATGTGCTTACAAAGAGTAGCTCTTGCCCTGGCAGTCCCAGCCCATCAATGTAAGACATGGTTGGCCATTCATTTGAAATATTGTAATATTATATTTCCCCTGCAGGGTTTCTGAAGTTGGTCCAGTGGCTATCCAGGTGATCAGGTGATCGCCAGGCTGGACTTAATTCAAAAGGGAGTTGTCTTCCTGAGTCAAACCCTTTAACCACATTTTTGTAAAATGTAAATCTAATACTGATATACTTATCAAATGTGTTTCACTATGAAACAAAAGTTTCAAAAGATTTCTATAAAATCAAATAATAACACTTTAAGTTTACACAAAGCAAAGAGTAATGTGATGAAAGTACAAGAAATTGGGTATTATTTCAGCATCCAGTATAATATTTAAACTAATAATGTCTTCTACCATTCATGTAATTTCACAGACTGTAGACGTTCTTCATTATCTTGAACCTCTGAAACATCTTCTTCTATTAAGGATCCAGAAAAAATCATCTACTTTTTGTGCTGTTTGCTCCGGATCCTGACAATTAAACTTGCATTCTCCCTAGGTTGATAAACAAAACGAAAAAAATATATTTTTTTAAACATACTTTAGTTCTATTTTAACAATTTCTAATAACATTTGCTTTTTTAGCATATCGGTTGAAAATTAAATAGTCACATCATTCACTATTTTAAATACATATAAAGAAATAAAAAGCAGAAACTTATAAAGGGAAAATATTTCTAAGATTTCCTTACTACGCTGATGATCTATAAAGCTAAAATTGCCAAGTGGGACATTTGTGTAAAAAAAAAACAAAATACATGCACCTTTATTGTCTGCAAACATGACCACACTGTAAATCGGTCTGATGTAGAGGCTTCATGGTCAATTAGGATATTATTACATTTTTACACAGGAGACAATTTACACTGACAGCATCGTAGCTGAAATGTTCATAATTAAAACTGCTTTATCTTGGTAGCTGTACATATCCCTAATACCCAGAATGTCAGTGTTTATTAGGCTTTTTATTTTATCCTTTATATTACAAAGAATCAAACAGTAATTTCATTACTAAACTTAAAAATAATTTAATTGATGTTCCACATACACAGAGTTCTATCTATCTATCTATCTATCTATCTATCTATCTATCTATCTATCTATCTATCTATCTATCTATCTATCTATCTATCTATCTCATATCTATCTATCTATCTATCTGTCATATCTATCTATCTATCTATCTGTCATATCTATCATCTATCTATCTATCTATCTATCTATCTATCTATCTATCTATCTATCTATCTATCTATCTATCTATCTATCTATCTATCTATCTATCTGTAAATTACCACTGCTACCAATACCTCAGTTATCTTTCTCTGCTTAACACATATTTAAGTATTAGCTTGCATATTTTCAACACTAGCATTCCACGTCTGTTGACATTAGCAGAAGTGTGTACTATGGCAGACAGCCTTCTTGGTTTAATCTAATGCTGACTTGAAGTCTTACTGTTTATGCAAGAAATTCCCTAACATGTATTGCTTAACCATTTCAGGACCAGGGTGTTTTTTTCTGTGTTAATAACCAGACACAATTGAGCTTTTATTTTAGTACATTTGAGTTTAACAGCTATAACTTTTTATCCTTTTTCGGTTATTTAAATTATGTTTGTGTATTTTTGTCCGAGGTATTATTTTTATACCACTTTTTATATTGCTAGGTTTTGGTTTTTTTGCTGTTATTATGAGAAAATGTCAATGAAGGATATTAAAAATGGGGTTTTCAAATTTATTTAGTAAATATGAGACTAGAACCAAGTTGCATTAACATTAAGCATTACACGGCTCTCATTGAAAACCATGCATTGAACAATCCTGTACAGATATGGTAATGAACTATCTCTGCCTTCTTTATGGGGAGTCTAATTGTCTCTGACAGCCGACTCTCCCTTCTTGCAGCTGAAAACTCTGCACTGCCTTTTATAAACACTGCAGGGTAATCTAAGGACCAGCCAACGCTGAAAGGCACATGTTGGTCCACAAGCAGTTAAATAAAGCTGTTCTTACTAATATCTATGTAAACAAACCACATAAACAGACTCGTTATCACTATGTCAATAGTTCTAAGAAAATCCGAGAACTTCCTCATGTACATAATTGATATACCATCAGGCATTTAAAATAAAACAAGGTCCCTACACTCTACTATATGCCCTTACGCTTTTGTATTAACTATTGCATTACTGAATGATGTCCCTGTAATGGCTTTTCTTTATGTCATTTAACTAATGAAAACATAAGTCATTGTCACTATCTTTATTCTATTTTCCAGTCAGCAAGCGCTAAGTTATTGTCTATAAACTCATTTATAAAAACTCTTTGAAGAATTGGCAATGGTACCGGCATCAACCAGTAATTTTCTAAACTGCAGTAGAAAAAGCTAATCCCTATTTAATTGCTACAGGAAACAAGGAAACTTTATCTTGAATAGTTTTGATACATAAGGCAAACATGGTGTGACAATACTGTTCCGTATTTATCAAATGCACAACATCTTATTCAGACGTTTCCATAATACAACTGACTCAAAATATTATCTTTAAAAGAAAAATAATATTAATATTATTATACACTAATCGAAACATTTTATTGATGTCATATTGACAAATATCATCAACCGATATAGAGATATAGATTATATATCTACTGTATACATTAAAATAGGAAAATAATATTATTATACGCTTATCTAAATATTACATTGAAGTCATATGGACAAATATCATCGACCGATATAGATATATAGAGTATGTTAAAATATGCAGAACATGAAACATACCCGTTTGCCTGATTGCTTTCTTTGTTCTTTTGATTTGACAGATTTCTTGAGTAGATCTATCAATGCTTCGAGACTCTTTTTCATCATGACAACTTCAGTAGAATTTGGGTTCTTGAAGCCATCTTGTATCTTCTGCATCTGTTCAATGGCACACGGGCACTGGTTGAAATATACCCAAAAGTTAATTTCAATAAAATAAGTTTTTTATCCTATGCATATTAAATGTACTTGGTGAAAAAATTCCCATATCCTAGAGTGTAGTAGTCATGGCCATATTACTAACTGAAAAGTGTTGTAACTCGTGTTTCACAGACTTTTGTTTCCTCAGCTCTGGTGTGACAGATAACATCAGCATTTCCTCTTTTGGCAGTGGCTCTGATTTGGTCATTTTATTATGACAAACATAATAACACAATATTATAAACCCTCCGCAACCACTATGCTGCACAATGATGTTACTTAATGTCCTTGATAATACCAAAAGCAGAATGTCTTCATACTAAATAGTAAATCATCAAGGTAACTGTTCTATTTGCCATATGCCAATGTTTAACTTTTTTTTAAATGGTAGAGAAACCTAAATATTTCATAGCCCCTTTGAGTTTAAGAAAAAATTGACTTACTGCATTATTTAGATTCTTCAAAACATCAAAGCAGGTCTAAAAACAGAAAATAATAATGATCATCAGCATTAGAAAAAAATATATAATGTACCATTCAGTGATCTGGAGTATTGAACCAGAATCTAAAACAATGGATTTTTTTTAAATGTAATTATAACATATCATATGTAATAGTATTCTAAAAGCCTGACATTGTACTTACCAAGTTAGATGACTTCTGGTTGACATACTCTTTAAAGTGATCTTTGAATTCCTGTATTATATTTTTAGTATTCCCTCTGACGTCATAGATAGAGACATAAAAAAAACAGCCAAAGAAAAGCAAATGACTGATCTGCATCTTGGATAATGTAGAGGGTTTAACCTTGGATACAATATTTCTGGCAACATTTGTGTTTATATATACACATAAATATGCTGTTAAACTTATGTGGGTGGGGGAAAGCATTGATCATACAAAGGCAGCATTACAGGAGGAGCTAGTGGAAGAGCAATGAACTAATTAGATTGAAAAAGAAAAAGAAAGTAAATTTAAAATTCCACACTTAAGACATTACATATTTTTTTCTGAAAATACAAAGATTGAGCTCATCTCTCTAAGTGACCCAGATTTTTTTGAATCACTGACTAGTTTTTTCAGGTATCCACTTCAAATTACATTTTATTACTTAAGACAGTAAGATCCAACCATAAATAGAACATTCACCACAAAAAAAATCCTGCCATCTTATGACCCACTTTTTAAATTTGCTGGGGTAAGTACAAAAATTTAGGCAAAATGGAAAATATGATTCCCTTTCCCCTAAATATCCTTAACCTAGTACCACACTGTATAATATAACAGAATTTTTGTATAAACACATTGGCACACTATTAAATAACAATATATTAATTATGTTACTATTTATTTAAATATGTTTTACAGAACTTTACACAGATTGTAGTCAATTACGTTAGTCCCTGTCCCAAGTGGAGCCCACAATCTAATTTCCATTTATCACACACATATTAGTGCCGTTTTAACAGGAAGCCAATCAACCGGCGAGTATATGTTTGGAGAGTGGGAGAAAGGCGGAGTATTTGGAGAAAACCCACAAAAACACAGGGAGAATATAAAAAATCCACGCAGATGTTGCCTGGATTTAAACACAGGACCCAGTGCTGCAACTTTATCTATTTAATATTATGTTATAATACATGTATTTTTTTAATTGTAACCTTTAGAAACAGTTATAGTAAATTATCTTATTGAATAAGCCAATTGAATGAATAAACTGATAAACTGCCATGGTTTTCCAGCCCATAAATGTTTGATTAGTGGCAGTCTGACCACAGTATTAGTCTATCAAGTTCAACCTTTTAATACTTACAGACCTCAGTCGATCCAGAGGAAGACAAAGTGTTACCCTTGAATGGCATTGACAAATTTGTCATAGTGGAAAATTTCCGTCCTGACCACTACTAGCAACTGGACGGATCTCTGAATCAATAATATACAGTGTCAATAATTAAGGCCACTTTCACACGTCAGTATTTGCATCAGTATTTGAAAGCCAATATCAGAAGTGGAACCTACATAGAGAACGGTAATGGAAAGATTTGCACCCGCTGGTTTTGTCAGAAATACTGAAGCAAAATACTGACCAAAAAGTGTTAGGCCAAAAATAAAAGTGAACAAACCGAAAAAGCAACATGAATCAATGTAGCCCCAAGAGGTAAATAGAATATATGTAAGGTTATATGGGTTGATTCAAGGGTGTTATACCCAAAAGCATCACTACTCAATACTAAACCGAAAAAAGGATGGATGCTGAGAAGCAGAAAGTAATGGAAAATACAAAAATACTTTATTGACATGAACAATACGAGACAATGGTAATAAAAAATACATAGACCAACAGTTAAAAACGGAAACTCAACTGTGTATTACCCAAATATGTACAGATAGCTAATTAGATATAAATTAACCCTACAATGAGAGTAATAAGTAAAGCTAGTAGCATGACTATCAAAGACTATGACATCAATTTATAAATAGTAATATGAAGTATATGCAAAATAGTCAACAAAGATAATCAATTGTACCAAATACACATATGGCCCAACAACATGCAATATTAAATGAATACACAGACAAAAATGCTGAGCAACATACGTAAAGTGGGCATGCAAATGATACAACATGCATGAAAGGGATTTAAGGAATAAATTAGAGGAGTTTAATGAAGCATATCATACGGAACTAACGTACCCATAGTGAAATACGGGAAGATCCACAGCTGAGGCCATGATACTGTGTGTGTGAGGAATTATGGGGGCATTATGCTGTGGGGAAGCAGTATGGGGGTAGTATACTGTGTGGGCTGAACTGGGTGTGTATGTGCGAGTATTGGACTGATTTAGAGGCGTGGTTTAAAGTAAAATAAATGTGCCTGGACCTCACTGACCTATGTAATGACACAGGGCTGTTCTTTACTAATTAAAACACCCCCTCTGTGTCTATTGGCCCTCCCCACTAGTTCTCCCTTCCCCTTTAGTTTATCCCACCCACCTGCTTTATCTTAGGTGCAGTCAAAGAATCACGTGACCGCACCTCAGATAACTAATGTAATCCCAATCATCCCTAAATATATGTACCCAATCATAACTGTAGATACCAAAAAATGAACGGAGCAGACATTGAGGAAGCTGTGGACCAAAAAGATGCCTCAAACCCGGACTTCTGACATATACCCGGGTTTGAGGCACCCTATTGGTCTACAGCCTCCTAAGTGTCCGCTCCGTTCATTCTTTGCTTTAACTTCAATAGCAGCATCATTTTCTTTGCGTGAATGCTATTCCTCAATTATTACTAAGAAATAGCATGCACGCAAAGAAAATAGTGCTGCTATTGAAGTAGAAGCAAAGAATGAACGGAGCGGACATTGAGAGGCTGTGGACCAATGGGATGCCTCAAACCTGGGACTACTGATGTATACCTATATTTTAAAAGTATTATAATACATATAAGTCACAGATTACATATTACACCCCCCTCCGCCACCACCACCCTCTTCCCTGCATACCGCAGTGAAAAAAAACAACAAAGAAAACAAAGAACAAAAATTTAAATATTCAAGAATTTCTCCCGTTATAGTTTTAAAGAAAACAAAAAAGACATCTCAGAAGATTTAACAGTATCAATCCATTTTTCCGAAATAGCAAAAAAAATCTGCAAACACCCTCTATTTATAGATATAGTACTCATATGACATCAGCTTAGAGGTTTCCAATTTCCATAATATCATAGTTGGGACTTTCTTACTCATCCAAAATCTGCCAATTAGCTTTTTAGCAACAAACATAAGTTTTAATATCCCCAAAGTTGTTGGAGTAATACGCCCAAGCTGATCCGGGTCATCTAATATACACATTTTTAAATTCATACAAAGAGTTATTTTATAAATCCTAATTATCTAACTTGTTACATCTACCCAATGTCTGATCAACTTGGGACATCTTCATATTAAATGTATCCATTTCGAATCAGGGGAATCACATTTAGGGCAATTTAGGGAATCAGAATAACCTATTCTGTATAAAAAATATTTAGAGTAGCAAAGGCGATGTGTGATCAAATATTGAGTCATTTTATGTGCCCCATTTAGAATAACCTTATGTGAAATTTTATCAGTTCATGTCCATTCCTCATCGGAAACAGTCCCCAAATCTTCTATGCAATTAGAAAGTGCGTTAATATATACCTCTTGTGATTTATTAACCATCAAATATATAGCTTAGAAATAAAGCCCTTTTTTGGCCGAGCCACTAAAATTTCATCAGCCTCAAATTTACTTATTATTTCTTTTTTCCCTCTTATAATGTGCTTAAAGAGGCTCTGTCACACATTATAAGTGGCCTATATTGTACATGATGTGATCGGCGCTGTAATGTAGATTACAGCAGTGTTTTTTATTTAGAAAAACTATCATTTTTGATGGACTTATGACCTATTTTAGCTTTATGCTAATGAGTTTCTTAATGACCAACTGGGCGTGTTTTACTTTTTGACCAAGTGGGCGTTGTGGGGAGAAGTGTATGACGCTGACCAATCAGCGTCATACACTTCTCCCTATTCATTTACACAGCAGCATCGTGTTCTTACTAGAACACGATGTGCAGCCACATACACAAACATTAACGTTAATCAAGTGTCCTGACAATGAATAGACATTACCTCCAGCCAGGACGGGATGTGTATTCAGAATCCTGACCACTGTAGTGTCTGTGTGAGAGTACAGCGCAGCGAGATCTCACTGTAAAAGACAGCTTACAGCGTAATCTCGCGAGACTACGCCTGCTGTCCTGTAAATCACAGACATGGCCAGCCTTGGATACGTTCGACCAGTGCGGTCGCATAGTGCTCCAGCCGCCACACTGCAAGAGTGGCGCCAGCGGGTGTGTGTATCCCCGCGCCGTTGCAACTACCAGCGGGGGATACACACACTAACTGAAGTCGCCTTTCCGCCCGGGTGCTTCTTAACTTAGTGGCCATCGCTACCGCTGTAGCAGCCATAGCGGCTGCTAGCGGTGACACCGGGCATGAGGGCGGTGGCGCCGCTAGCAGCCACTGTGGCTGCTATAGTGGTAGCGACGGCACTATAGCAGAGCAGGGAGGTAGCTCCCTGCTCTGCTATCTACTAGCGCCACTGTAGCTCCCTGAAGGAGCGGAATCCCCATGTGGCCGGGGATTCCGCTCCTGGAGCGCTGCTTGATGTCTCTGTCCATATATGGACAGTGACATCAGGGGAAACTCCTGAAGCGGAATCCCTTGTCACAGCGTTGCAGACGCTATGATGAGGGATTCCACTCCAGGAGAAGCCAATGACGTCATGGACACAGAGGACAGGAGCTTCTCCTTGAATGGAAGCGACGGTCACAGCGTCTTCAACGCTGTGGACGAGGATTCCGTTTCAGGAGTTTCCCCTGATGTCACTGTCCATATATGGACAGAGACATCAAGCAACGCTCCAGGAGCGGAATCCCCGGCCACATGGGGATTCCGCTCCTTCAGGGAGCTACAGTGACGCTAGCTATACTGGAAGGGGTGGGGGCGCTTTTTCTATCTACAAGGGGCTGTGGGCTGTGTGGCAGTATCTACAAACAAGGACAACTGTGCAGTAGCACACAAAATACCCAGCTTTCCCGGCTATCAAATAAATGTGTGGAAATAAAATAAGATATAACTTTTATTTAATGTAGCTAAAAGGATTAATCCTTTAGCTAAACTAAATAAAAGTTATATCTTAGTTTATTTCCACACATTTATTTGATAGCTGGGAAAGCTGGGTATTTTGTGTGCTCCTGCACAGTTGTCCTTTTTTGAATGTCTATTGCCCACCAGCTATCAGGGTCATTTCGTAGTTCTAGCACTACAAGGGGGCTGTGGGCAGTGTGGCACTACCAACCAGGGGGCTGTGGGCTGTGTGGTACTACCAACCAGGGTGCTGTGTGGCACTACCAACCAGGGGGCTTTGGGCTGTGTGGCACTACCAACTAGTGGGCTGCGAGCTGTGTGGCACTACCAACCAGCGGGCTGTGTGGCACTACCAACCAGGGGCTGTAGGTTGTGTGGCACTACCAACCAGGGGGCTGTGGGGCACTACCAACCAGTTGGCTGTGGGGCACTACCAACCAGGGGGCTGTGTGGCGCTACCTACAGGGGAAATCTGTGAGTGGTGGGCTGATGGTAATTTTACTGTGAGTGGTGGGCTGATGGCCATTTTACTGTGAGTGGTGGGCTGATGGTCATTTTACTGTGAGTGGGGGGCTGATGGTCTTTAAGTGGTTTCCACCTCTGACCTCCAATTGAAATTAATAGGAGGCAGAAAAAACCTGCGGCGCCCGTTTGGAGCTTTTTTTTCCAGCGTCTTTTGCATTCGCTTCAACAGCTTAAGAAAAAACAAAAAAAAGGTCACCCAACGCTGTCAGTTGCTGAAGGAATTTTGAGGCAGATTTTTTTTGCCTTACAAAAAACGTGTGTGAACATACCCTACGAGTGTAGTGCTTGTTCTTAGCCGTTTTCCGTCTTTCTCGAAACAATTTTTGGTAGGTGGGCCCTGAGAAAATGTTATTTTTTCAACGCTGCCTCGAGTCTTAAAAGGTTGGGAAACTCTGTACTAGGCTACAGGATCCAGTCATGGAGCAGCGCAGTTCGTCATGGGAACGGGGCCTAGGTGAGTACAATTTTTGTTTGTGTTTGGGGGCACTGTCTACAAGACGGAGGTGGGGGACTGTATAGCACTGTCTACAAGACGGAGGTGGGGGACTGTATGGCAGGCACTGTCTACAAGGAGGAGGTGGTGGACTGTATGGCACTGTCTACAAGGGGGAGGTGGGGGGCTGTATGGCACGATCTACAAAAAGGAGGTGGGGGATTATGGCACTATTTACAGGGAGGCTTGATGGCAAAATCTACAGGGGGCACTATACTGTGTGGGGGCCACTAAGCGGACATTATACTGTGTAGGGGTACTACAGGTGGCATAATACTGTGGGCACAATTAGAGGACAAAATACTGTGTCCTTGAAGGGGTTGTAATATATTATTAAATATTATTATTATACTGTATACTGGCACTAAAGGGGCATTATAATTTTTTTATGGGGCATTTTTTTTAATTATGGGGTGGGGTGCCGAAAGATAATTTCGCACAGGGCACCATCTATCCTAGGGCCGGCCCTGATCACAGAGAAGTGTCAGGATTCTAAATACACATCCCGTCCTGGCTGGAGGTAATGTATATTCATTGTCAGGACACTTGATTAACATTAATGTGTGTGTATGTGGCTGCACATCGTGTTCTAGTAAGAACACGATGCTGCTGTGTAAATGAATGGAGAGAAGTGTATGACGATGATTGATCACTGATTGGTCAGCGTCATACACTTCTCTCCACAACGCCCACTTGGTCAAAAAGTAAAACACGCCCAGCCCAGTTGGAAACTCATTAGTATAAAGCTAAAATAGGTCATAACTCTTTTTTCTAAATAAAAAAATAGTGCTGTAATCTACATTACAGCACCGATCACATTATGTACAAGATAGGCCACTTATAATGTGGTGACAGAGCCTCTTTAAGTGCATGAGATAATTGCATATCTAAATTTAGTGTTCCATGTGATTACTTCGCCTACAAGAATTTCTCCCAACTCTCTAGTTTATACATCTGAGATATTAAAGACACCACTTTTCTGCTAGAATTTAGCTAGATCAAACAGCCCATAGATTCGTAATAAAATTATTTGACCAGAGGGGTGATAATTCCAAAAAGAATTCAGACTACTGTAATCCCTTTTTAGCTTCATGCCATACTTTGTCCTTTAACAAACACAAACAATATTTACTGTAAGCCAAACCCCGGAATTGACCCGCCTCTAATCTTTGAAAGATACTCCATGATTGCATATCTATACACCTCTTTTTCATATGGTAATTAACAGGAATACCAAATCTAATCAAAACCTCGCAAAGAAAGTCCCACTCAATACTGTCAAACGCTGGGTAAAACCCCTTTATGTCTTCAGAGAGACTAAACAATAAAGTGAAAAAATGTTTAATACTTTTTTGAAAATATTAAAAAAATAACTAATGGTAAAAAAACAACTTTTTCTATATTTTTAAAAACAAAATATGTAAGCAATAAAAACATAATTGGTTTTAACACGTCTGTAAAAATCGAAACTATTAAAATATCATGTTACATGTGTAACCCACCATGTAAACGTGGTAGGAAAAAAATTCACAATGAAAACATAGATTTTTTTTTGGTCACCTCGCGTCCCCCCCAAAAATTGAAATATAAAGTGATCAAAACGTCATCTGTACCACAAATTGGTACAAGACACAAAAACATTTTTTTCAACAAATAGCCTTTTTTTGTAAAAGTAGTACATTATAAAAGAAAAAATTTTTTTATTTGATATCGACATAATTGTATTGACCCACTAAATAAAGTTATCAAGGCATTTTCACCACACGGTGAATGCTGTAAAAACGAAACCCCAAAAAACCATAGTGAAATTTCTGGGGTTTTTTCCCATTCCATCCCAGAAAAAAAAAATTTCAGTTACCCGATACATGAAATGATACCAATAAAAACTCATCTTTTAAAAAAAAAGCCAAAATAAAAAAAAGTTATGGCTCTTGGAGCACGACAATGAAAAAACTAAAATTAAAACACGAAAATTGTCTGTGTCTTTAAGGGGTTAATCAAAAGCAGGATTGGTACTTGATACAAGCTAGAAAAATCTCGAGAAATCGAAAGAAACTTTAGGGCCTGTTCACATCAGCATTCGGGTTCCGTTCTTCGGTTCTGTCCAACCTTTCTGTCACATGAACAGAAAGCCTAGCAGAAACTATCGCTTCTGTTTGCATTACCATTGCTATTGTGTGGATGTATTGCATATTTGAAATGTATTTTTCCCCACTGTCGGTGCGACTTGCGTCTTGGATTCACCGGCCAAGATCTGGCAACATGGAAAAGGACAGGGCGCATGAAGAAGATGGGTTTCTATGAAGACGGCATGTGCAATGATGCTGGCTTGTTGTTACTGAAACGCTAGCCTCAGGATGCATGGCCTGGATGCCATCTTAGGCTGCATTTAATCAGCTCTGAAAGAGTGTGATAATGCCATGGTACGTGTGTTTGTCATCACGCCTGGGGCAGCTCTATGTTTATAAGTCAGTTGTGAGCACGTCATATAGTGTTCACTGTTGGAAGAGAGCTAGGAGTGACCTCCAGTCCCCGCTGGATCAGGACGCCCTCACATACAATTGGACTCAGATGTAACTTCATCCTTAGGACAAAAATACAATTAACAGCTCTGGAAAGGCAAGGGAACCATCAATTAATTTCCCCGCGATTAGGCGCTTTTCTTATGATGCAGGTGGCGCGATGATTCTCCAGGCCAGCATCGCTGAAGGATGGAGTGGGAACGGAGAAAGGTGGGTGAGCGTGTTGTGACATAGGGCACTATCTAGAGGTGGCACTATTTACATCTGTGGCATTATCTACAGGGGGCAATGTGGCAATATCTACAGGGTGCAGTGTGTGGCACTATCTATATGGGCACTGCGGCATTATATACAGAGGGCACTGTGGGATTATCTACATTTGTGGCATTAACTACAGGGGCACTGTTGCACTACCTACATGGGCATTGCGGCATTATCTACATGGGGCACTATCTACAGGGGGCACTAAGTGTAGCACTATCTACGCTTTTTTTTTACGCTACAAGTAGTAGTCAGGACATATCTACTAGCCTAGCCCATTATATTAGAGCTTGTAATATAAAGGGCTAGTTTGGTGGATATGTGCAGACCAATACTCGTAGCGTAAAATCCAGGGGGTAGCAGGAGCGTTGCAAAAAACGAAAAACAAAACTTGTTTTAAAAAGTATGCAATTGGAAACACCCTATTTAAAGTTTGCTTCTGACTTGTGCTCCCTGTAATTGCTAAACAGATCAGAAATATGAGGTAAGGGAAACTAATTTTTAACTGTGATTTTGTTAAGCCCATAATAAGCTAAACAAGGCTTGAGATTTTTTTATCCAAAAAATCCTTTGCTGAGGACGGTTTTTCTGTAGATTTTCAGAAATAAGGTCCTTCAAGGCCTATATTTTCCCTTTTGTATATATCAGGAAAAAATTAGTTGATTCTGAACTAAGCTCAAAAATAAAAGATTTGTTGAAAAAGTTATGTCTTCTTGTTTATTTGCTTGATAAAACTCTATACATGTAACGCATTTCGGAAGCCCCTTGCTCAGTCGGTGGCTGAAGGCCTGGGGGAGCATGAATGTGAATATATATTTCATTAAATTTAAGACCTGCATCACATCCGACACAATGAAAATAACAATGGTAAGTTCTTCTAAAAAAAACTGTGATTTATCTACAAAGTTCCAAACCGCTGACATCAGCGTCTGTCACTTCTTAATGCCCTCAGACAAGGCAGATTCTCCTTAACCTTGTTTTGGCAATGGACTTGCGTCCAATCTTTGCAAGACTTGTATCAGGTATTGCAGATGTTAAAAAAATACAGCTTCTTACTGCAAAAGTTCATAATATAAAGACCTTTTTGACCATTGTGGTCCTGATGGGAAGCATATTTATCCATGACCCTAGACCAATGGCGGATTATAATATGGGCGGATCGGGAGGTCGCCCGGGGCCCGAGGCTGCCAGGGGGCCCATCGCAGCCCGAACCGCACACAAACTTCGAAAACTATGCAGCGCTGTCCGCTTCCAACTGAATCTGCGTCCGCAGGACGCAGATTCAGTTGGGTTGAATGCTGGAGCCTCGCCCCAGCATTCACTCTGCCGTGAGCGGCTCGGTGCAGGCAGGCGCGATGTAGTGACGTCATCGCGCCTGTCTGCACGGAGTCACTCACAGCAGAGTGCAGAGAAGGAGAAGCATCCCCCACCGTCGTGGGAACAGGGATAGGTAAGAAATTATGTTTTCTTTTTTATTAGGTACGTACATATGGGGCATTATGCTGTGTCAGCTATGGGGCATTATACTGTGTCAGCTATGGGGCATTATGCTGTGTCAGCTATGGGGCATTATACTGTGTCAGCTATGGGGCATTATACTGTGTCACATCTATGGAGGCATTATACTGTGTCGCAGCTATGGGGCATTATACTGTGGGTTTTACACCCTTGAATCAACCCATTTGAAGTTCAGACATACTCTATTTTTGCATTTCTTCTAATGGGATACATTGATTCATGTTGCTATCTCGGTTTTTGTTATTTGCTTTGTCTCTGTTTCTTTACAGATTGTACTAGCAACTCCACTATGGACTTCCGGGCCAGAGAACAATCCTGGCTGTCACTAATCTTTAATGTTTTTAAAGCCGAATCCATAGCCACAGGGGCAGGCAATCAGAGTAGTCTCAGAGAATTACAAAATACCTTTAAAAACCTCATCCATAAGAGGATGAAGGTTTGGTGGAATCGAGCATTCCTTGAAAATTACCTCTCACGGGGTTTAATCCCGCGAGGATTACGGATACAAGTTTTTCCGTCATTTCCCATTGATGATGAAAACTTTACATCCTTATGGGAAGACAATTGTAATTCCTGTTCACGTCGCATGATGGAATTATTGATAGATCTAAACCGTAAATCGCTGGACCATATGGACGGTGATTTGGAAAAAATTTAACTACGTTTGAAATCGGAAATGTCTACGGACAATCTTGAAATCTTTAATAGACAACTTGACCAACAGTGTATAGTGTGGGAAAAGGAAATTGAATCAGTTAAAATCAAGAAATTTAGTCGTGATAATGACGACTATATTCAAAAGAAAATGTATCGGTGGAATCAGAGGACACCAAATATGCCAATGGCACGCTCCTCATCAATATCATCCACATCGTCACTTAGCGACCATCATGAGATGACTTTAAGGAACACGGGGGATAGACAGACTACCAATAGGCAAAAAAGGAAAGTTAATTCTAATAATTCCATCTACCCTAATAAGGGTACTGAATCCGCATCCAGATACTATGACAACGAATCTAATCCAGGCCAACGGGGAATGAAGGTAATCAACCTATCTAAACACACCTTGACCCAAAGTGATTACTCTCTGTTAGAAAAAGGCCTGACATTTTCCCCTGCTTCTTCATTTGATCCCTTTCTAGCAGTGAAGGATCTGTAGCTATTTGGAAGATCTTTGATTTTTTAAAAATGGTACTTTAGAGAAGATGACACCATATTTACAACAACTGAAGAAAGAGAAACCTTGAAGGCTTTGGAAGAACTATATAATCAGGATGAACCCACATCCGGAGGTAAGATGCCCGATTGCGTGAGGAGAAAATCCACCAAATTTCCTCCTCTCGCAATCTGCCCTGCTGTGGATCTTTTCGTTAAATTGGTTTCAAACGAATGGGCTAATATCTCTAATAGTATCAAAAATGACAACTTGATAGGATCTGAAAGAGAGAGCCTGGAACGTATTAAAACATGGCATGACATAGTAATAAAACCAGCAGATAAAGGGGGTAACGTGGTATTGTGGCCACGGCAAATGTATCTAAATGAGGCGAATCGTCAATTGCGACATTCGGCCTGCTACAAAAAACTTACATTTAACCCTCTATTGTCTTTTAGTCTAGAACTAATGCAGATCCTACAAGATGCCACGGATAATGGGACTATTTCTAAAGCCTTGAAAGATTCCTTATATGTAACGGAACCAACTCTACCGACACTATACCTCATACCGAAAATTCATAAAGACATCAAAAATCCTCCAGGTAGGCCCATCATTTCAGGGTCCGGGGGTCTAATTGAGAGAATTTGTAAATGGATCGATTTTTATTTGAAACCATTAGTTGAATTACTTCCATCATATCTTCGAGACTCGGCTGATCTTCTGCTTAAAATTGACGGGATACATTTAGATACTGATCATATTTTGGTCACGTGCGACGTCGAGTCCCTCTACACAAGTATCCATCATCAAGATGGGTTACATGCAGTTGAGACTTTTTTGCTGATGAGCAACATCGAGAGTGAGGTCTCTCAACTAATTTTAACTCTGTTGGACTTTGTCCTCAAACATAACTTCTTTACATTTAATGATTCATTTTACCTACAGCTCCAGGGAACGGCAATGGGGGCAGCTTGTGCTCCCTCCTATGCCAACCTATTCCTGGGGCTGTGGGAGAGAGACCACTTCTTGTCGGATCGGATGCCATTGATGAGTCGGGTTCTCCTCTGGATCCGATTCATCGATGACATCTTTTTGATCTGGCAGGGTACTCCCGATTAACTATTTTCATTCATAAAAATACTCAATCAAAACGCTCTTAACATCAATCTCACATATAAATGGAGTCACCACAGTGTAGATTTTCTGGACATTATTATTAAACAGGATTCTAATGGTTTCTTACAGACTGATCTTTACCGTAAAACAACATCAATCAATTCTCTATTACATGCGACTTCGTCACATCCTCGACACGTAATTGAAGCAATTCCAACTGGCCAATTCCTTTGTGTCAAGAAGATCTGTTCGACTCCTGAAGATTTCAAAATTCAATCAGAAGAACTGAAAAACAGATTCACCCAAAGGGGCTATAGCCACCGTAATATTCGCAAAGCACATCACCGAGCCCAACAAACCCCACGCGACCAACTTCTTAAAACATCTATTAAAGATCAACATGAACCCAAGGTGAGATTTGTTACAACGTACAACTCACGCTGGGTTGAAATGCGTAACATCTTGAATACATTTCGGCCAGTTTTGCTAACTGACCCAATATTGCAAAAAATATTGCCTGATTATCCTGCTATGGCACCTCGTAGAGCACGCAATTTGCGTGACTCTATCGTACATAGCTATCTTATACCTATCAAACCAGGAAAAATTTTCGGCACCAAAGGCCCAAAGTGGGGCTGTAAACCGTGTGGAGACTGTCTAAGTTGTCCTAATATTGAATGCTCCCAATTCTTTACTGACTCTGGGGGCAGGAATCAATTTAAAATTTGTTGGCCAATTACATGTAGAACTAAGGGAGTAATCTATCATGCAACCTGTCCATGCCCAAAAATATACATAGGCATGACTACTCGGGAACTACGTGTTCGAGTTAGGGAACACGTTAGAAATATTGAAAATGCTAAAACAGAAGTAGATATCGAAACCTTAAAAACAATTCCTAGACACTTCCGTTATCATCACGCATGCGACTCCAAACTCTTTAAAGTGAGAGGCATTGATTATATCAACATCAATATGAGAGGAGGTGACCTAAAAAAACGTCTTTTACAAAAAGAGTGTAAATGGATCTGGAAACTCCAAACGATGTTCCCTAATGGTCTTAATGAAACCACCGGTTTCTTTGCTTTTCTTTGATTGCCTGCCCAATTTTAGTGGTGTTGGGTTTAAAATTTTAAAAACAATTTTTTAATTGATTCGTATCTTTATGTCTTTTGATTTTAACAATATATTTCTCGTTATACAGATGAGTTACAGATCAATGTTGCTACCTTAACCGTTGAGGTCTTTTTCTTTCCTTTCCGGGATCCCCATGGACAACTTGAATGCCAACTTCACCTTATGACAACCGACAACCTATATAGCATTGGAGATGCTACTATTTCAAGATAGATGTATATTCATATTGATGTATCTGACAACTATTGATTATGACCTGAATATTTTATTATGTTACAATATCTTGATGTCTGTGCTAAGCTATGCGAGCTATTAATCTAATTTACATATGATTTTAATACTCATAGATATTGATAGATCTTTTCTATTTAGTCAATTTCCAATGTAGATCCTATACATACATTGATTTTGGCAAGTCATAACATTTAAATGGTGTAAATTGCATACTATTAAATAATCAACTATATGATTTATCTATACATCTACACATGAAACTATATTAAGAAATGTACATACCTTTAAATTATTCATCTATATTACTTTATATTAGTTTGACATTATATTGATGCTTGCATATAGACAACACAGATATCACATTTCTAATATTTTCTTTTTTTACACGCGTTGATATATGGACAATATATATATACTGCAACACACCAGATATTGTGCTTGAGGACTGTGTATCTATTTAGATACACAGTATATAAAATTATTTATTTAGATATATTGGTCATCACTTAACCACACATTTATTTTTGGATCATATATATTAAATTAAAAACAAATAATCTATGCATAATATATTTTATTATGAATTCATTTATATCAAATTAGCACTTATTTTAGCTTTTTCGTTGTGGCACTGATAAATTTCCTTCATTCAACTATTTTAGTTGATCTTAATTCACATTGTAAGTTGATATGTATGTTTATATATATTTATATGTATGAATATATTTTTACATCCTTATTTCTTCACATTTCTTAGCACTAATATTTCATGATTATATATTTATTATAACTATTAAATAAGATTTAATTATTATCACATTTATCTTTTATTTTTTATTTTTTATTTTAATTTATATTTATTCTTATTCGGTATATTCATCAATTTTCACTTATTCTTTTATATTACATATATTTATATTCACTATACATTCACTATTTGCCTGTCAAGCATATTTATTTTATGTTGCTTCCCTTATCCATTAGTTAATTATATATAATTGATCCATGTTCACACAACATGCGATATTTACGGTCATGCACGATCATACATAAGGATAATCCATGTATTTGCAATGTAATTTGAGACCAGTATAACAAATTTACTGATACCGCAGACATATACCTTAATTAGAGATGTACTATCCCCTATATCACTGACGCACTTTACAAATCTACATCGCTGCTATTTCACAATGCAATATTGTTCTGCGTGCCTCACCATGCATGGCGTATCTGTCCTGTGTCGCTCTCTCATTGGAGGCCGGTGTCCGGCCCCCGTCTTCGTCACTCGTGGCGTGTCTCCTGCTTGACCCACGTGACCAAGTCATTTTGACTCGGTCACGTGCTTCCGGCTCGAGCTCTCCGCGGCTGGCGCCGACGTGGGCGCGGCCTCTCTGACCCCCAGGAGACAGCGACCGATAATCGTACAGGACGATCAATCTCATTTTTCAAAACACTTGTCAGGTAAAATAAGCATAGTCCATTGGCTTGTCCCCACATAAAGTACCTCTGACCTCAACCTGACACCACCCCCAGACGAAGGCATTAGCGCCGAAACGCGCGTTGGGGTGGAGCTCAGTTGTGGTTACTCCGTCTCTCGATAATGGGTATGTTTAAACCTCTATACTACATCCTAATTCTTTGTGGAATTTACTCCTCTATCTCTGGTCTTTCCGCAGCACAATATATGTATGGCACACAGGCTTTCATGTCATGATTATAACACTAGTCACTACTTGAAATGGTTTGTAGATGCTTATTTATGTGTTCATGACATTTACTATACAAATTTCTTTGCCACTGTCATACCTGACTTATGTAATTAGGTCGACTTCTTCATAATATTATAGTATACATATCCTGTACCATTCCTATTGTGAGATTCATACATGTTTCATGCACTATTAGTGCATATTTAGACCAATTCCCAGCTGAGTATCCATGTTTTTATTGTTGGTCTATGGATTCTTTTATTATTGTATAAATTAACAATGTGAATAAAATATTTTTGTATTTTCAATACCTCCTTGGTTCCCAGCATCCATTCTTTCTCTTTTGGTTCTATATATTTAGTAGTGATGCTGTTTGGGTTTTACACCCTTGAATCAACCCATTTGAAGTTCAGACATACTCTATTTTTGCATTTCTTCTAATGGGATACATTGATTCATGTTGCTATCTCGGTTTTTGTATCAGGTATTGCAGATGTTAAAAAATACAGCTTCTTACTGCAAAAGTTCATAATATAAAGACCTTTTTGACCATTGTGGTCCTGATGGGAAGCATATTTATCCATGACCCTAGACCAATGGCGGATTATAATATGGGCGGATCGGGCGGTCGCCCGGGGCCCGAGGCTGCCAGGGGGCCCATCGCGGCCCGAACCGCACACAAACTTCAAAAACTATGCCGCGCTGCCCGCTTCCAGCTGAATCTGCATCCGCAGGACGCAGATTCAGTTGGGTTGAATGCTGGAGCCTCGCCCCAGCATTCACTCTGCCGTGAGCGGCTCGGTGCAGGCAGGTGCGATGTAGTGACGTCATCACGCCTGTCTGCACGGAGTCACTCACAGCAGAGTGCAGAGGAGGAGAAGCATCCCCCACCTTCGTGGGAACCGGGATAGGTAAGAAATTATGTTTTCTTTTTTATTAGGTACGTACATATGGGGCATTATGCTGTGTCAGCTATGGGGCATTATACTGTGTCAGCTATGGGGCATTATGCTGTGTCAGCTATGGGGCATTATACTGTGTCAGCTATGGGGCATTATGCTGTGTCAGCTATGGGGCATTATACTGTGTCAGCTATGGGGCATTATACTGTGTCAGCTATGGGGCATTATACTGTGTCACATCTATGGAGGCATTATACTGTGTCGCAGCTATGGGGCATTATACTGTGTCGCAGCTATGGGGATATTATACTGTGTCGCAGCTATGGAGGCAATATACCGTGTAGCAGCTATGGAGATATTATACTGTGTCGCAGCTATGGGGGCATTCTACTGTGCCGCAGCTATGAAGGGCATTATACTGTGGGGGCAGCTACAGGGGACATTATACTGAGCAATTACAAGAGCTGCAGGTCCAAGGGGGGAGACGCTGTGTAGCACAATATACAAGGGGGGATTGTTGTATAGCACTATATAGAAGGGAGCGCTGTGTATCACTATATCTAAGGGGGATTGCTGTGTAGCACTATATACAAGAGGGGGAGGGCTATGTGATGCTATTTACAGAGGGGGAGGACTGTATAGCACTATTTACAGGGGGCTGTGTGTGGTGCTATCTTCAGTGTTTGACACAATTATATTCAGGGGCGCAGTCTATGGTGCTATAATATTTAGGGGCACAGTGTTTGTACTATTTTATTCAGGGGCGCAGTGTTTGGTGCTATTATATTTAGGGGCACAGTGTGTGGCACCATGATAATATTATCTTTGTTTATAGGTGTGGAAATGTTGGAAAAGTGAGGAGCCAAAGACATCTGAGTGGCAAATTCTGCAGAAATTGGTCATGGCCGGGAAAAGTCGTCATGAAGTCTGGACTGGATGGAGAAGAGGAATAAAACTACGTCGTTACCTGTGAGTCACTAGATTTATAGACAATCTGTCATCTCTACTGACATGTTTATTATAGGAAATCCTTGTATTTCACAAAGTCTTTGTGCAGTCCAGGACTGATAGACAAATAAGTGTTACTATTCCCCTTGTCAGGAGAATGTGTCCCTACACGGTACGATACTGTCAGCGATGGTTGGAGACTGTCAGTATGTAGGGACAAAGCCTTTTGACAAGGGGAGTAGTAACACCCATTTGTTAATGTCTGGACAAAAAGGAAGTGTTAACAATAGTTACAGGGCGGCTGTGGAGAAAGGGGGCCCAACTATGGGTAACAGCCCAGGGCCTATGGTCTACTTAATCCGCCACTGCCCTAGACACATAATACCTCAATATACAAACCTTCACCGGCTACGCGAAACCCTTTCTATACCTCCATTAGACCCTCTCTCCTGGTCTAGCTCTCTCTAGACTTTCAGCTCTGCACATCCTCTACCTGCTTCCCCTCTCTCATTAGTCTCTTGCCCCTCTTTCCAAGCTTTTTTTCCTTTTCTTTTTTTTTTCCATCCCTACACGTGCGTTTTTGTCTGTCACTTGACTGTCACTTTCATTTTGTGTTTTCTGGTTGTTCATGGGCTTGGGTGATTAAAGAACCTTGTGATTGCCAGCTGATGCCATGATTGGTGGTATTTCTTGATGTTAACACATCTCAATTTTTCCTGTTTGTTACTTTTGTTGGAAAATTCTAATAAAAATTACAATTGAAAAATAGTAGTCACATGAAAACCTCCACTCAGATGATTTATCAAGTTTGGAAGCATACTCATCCACAGATCCTCATTTTGGTCAATGAGCATAAAATCCAATTTCATCATTTGTTATTTTTGTACATTTCTATTATGACATACAAATAGATTAACCCCTTTACCACGAAGGACAGATATATCCGTCCCATGCAGGTGCTAGTTCCCGCATAAGTACGGATATATCCGTCCTCTGATCGCGTGGGTACTGCTAGTGTACCCACACGATCAGCGTCAGGAGAACGGCTGTTATACACAGCATGGCTCCTGCCGCAATCGAACCACGCTCCAATTCCGGCAGTTTAACCCATTAGATTGCATGGCCTAATAGATTGCCTGTCAGCTTTACACTGACCGACAATAATGATTTGGTATACTAATGCTTTTCTATACCAAAGCATTATAAAAGCGATCAGCAAATCGCATGGTGAAGTCCCCTGGTGGGACTAAAAAAAAAAAAATGTAAAGCAGTTAAATGAAGTTTTGGAAAAAAAAAAGATTACAGTCTTATTGAAATAAAACCCTAAAAAGTGGTTTTATTTAGTAAAAGTGCCAAAACAAATAACACATAAACATATATGGTATCTCCGCGATTGTAACGACTCGAACAATGAAATGAACACATTAATTAAACCGCCAGATAAACGGCGTCCAAGAAAAAAGCAAAAAACAATGGCAAAATTCATTCTTTTCTCCCATTCCCCCCATAAAAAATAAAATAAAAGTTAATCAATAAGTGCCATGTACCCCAAAATAGCACTAATAAAAACGACACCTTGGCCTGCAAAAATCAAGCCCACATACGGCCACATTGACGGAAAAATAAAAAAGTTACGGCTCCTGGAATGCGGCGATGCAAAAACAAGTAATTTTTTTCTAAAAGAGTTTTTATTGTGCAAATGTAGGAAACATATAAAACCTATACATATTTGGTAGCCCCGTAATGGTGCCGACCCATAGAATAAAGGTAACATGTTATTTACGCTGCATAGTAAACGGCGTAAATTTATATAGTAAAAATCAATGTTGGAATAGCTGCTTATTTTCAATGCTCTCCTAAAATAAAGCTAATAAAGTTAATCAATATATTATATGCATCCAAAAATAGTGCAATTGAAAAATACAACTCGTCCCACAAAAAACAAGCCCCTATACGGCTATGTCGACGGAATAATAAAAAAGTTACGACTCTTGGAATGCGACCGTGAGAAAACAGAAAATAATCCTTGGTCATTAATAGACAAAATGGCCTGGTCATTAAGCGGTTAAACAGATTTTAGTAATTCCATGCATTATTTGAAAAAAAAATAATACAGGCAAATACACATACACGCATCTGGAATATATATATACAGGTAAATATATAGACGTACAGACACATATATACACACCCACCGGCAGATAAATACACAGACAGGGACATATACAAATACATAAAAGGCACATATATACTAGCACAAAGACACATTCACAAACCGACCCATATATACCCAGTACAGATAATGTTGTCGATTTCACATGCAGTCCTATGTAACACCACAAATAACACACAGTGATAATTCTCTTAGTACAGATAATGTAGTAGATGTTTCCTGCAGTCCTATGTAACACCACAGATAACACAGAGTGATAACTCTCTGAGTAGAGATAATGTAGTAGTGTTACCTGCAGTCCTATGTAACACCGCTGATAACACAGTGATAACTCTCTGAGTACAGATAATGTCGTCGATTTTACCTGCAGTCCTATGTAACACCACATATAACACACAGTGATAACTCTGAGTACAGATAATGTCGTAAATGATAACTATACCCACAGACACATATAAACACACACAGGCATATATATATAAGGGCAGTAGAGTATATAAGGTGCAGCAGAGTATATAGGGGCAGCAGGGTATATAGGGGCAGCAGGGTATATAGGGACAGCAGAGTATATAAGGGGCAGCAGAGTATATAGGGGGCAGCAGGGTATATAGGGGTCAGCAGGGTATATTGGGGCAGCAGGGTATATAGGGGAAGAAAGGTATATATCCCATAAATCCCATATTTGAGATGTGGTCTTTATAGAGGGTAATATTACATTGGAATTCAATTATTTTTATAAGCTCTGTTTACATACCCTAAAATTGTATTTGTAATTGAATTTGTATCTTTTGCAGCTGCTGCTTGACATTTAATTTCTGTTGCTTAGCTTACTTGTACCCAGAATACCCACGTACTTCTCCTGTTCTGTTATACCTCCTGTGGGGTCAAAATGCTCTCTACAACCCCAGATAAATGCCTTAAGGGGGCTAAAGCAACGTTGCATTGGAAAAAAATAATTTTTTAATTTTCACGGCCCAATGTTTATGACTTCTATGAAAAACCAGTGAAGTCCAAATGCTCACTAAACCCCTATATAGATTCCTTGAGGGGTGCAGTTTCCAAAATGGGGTCACTTCTTGAGGGTTTCCACTGTACTGGTACCTCAGGGGCTCTGCAAACACAACATGCGCTTGAAAAATATTGCAGCAAAACCTGTGCTCAAAAGCCAAATGGTGCTCCTTTACGTCTGAGCCCCGTCGTTTGCCCAGGCAGCAGATAATGGCCACATGTGGGGTATTGCCGAACTCAGGAGAACCTGCATAACAATTTATGGTGGGAGTAACTCCAATAACACAAGCTGGGCTCAACATTTTGGCCACTGAAGTGGGGTCAAAATGCTCACCACACCCCTAGATGAATTCCTTGTGAGGTGTAGTTTTCAAAATGGGGTCTTTTTTTGGCTGTTTCCTTTGTTTTGCCATCACAAGTCCTCTTCAAACCTGACATGGTGCCTAAAATATAATCTAATAAAAAGAAGGTCCCAAAATCCTCTAGGTGCTCCTTTGTTACTGAGGCCTGTGTAAATTAACTCACTAGGGCCACATGTGGGATATTTCTAAAAACTGCAAAATCTGGGCGATAAATATTGAGTTGTGTTTCTCTAATGAAACCTTCTGTGTTATAGAAAAAAAATAATAAATGAATTTCTGCAATAAAAAATTACATTTGTAAATTTCACCCCTACATTGCTTTCATTCTTGTGAAACGTCTAAAGGGTTAAGAAACTTTCTAAATGCTGTTTTGAGTACTTTGAGAGGTGCAGTTTTTAAAATGGAGTGATTTATGGGGGTTTGTATTGTATGGGCCCCTCAAAGCTACTTCACAACTGAACTAGTCTCTGTAAAAATATCCGTTTGACATTTTCTTGAAAATGTGAGAAAATTCTGCTAAAGTTCTAAGCTTTGTATCGTCGCAGAAAAATTAAAGGATGTTCAAAAAACGTAAAGTCCAATGTGTTACAAGAAAACAATCTCAGAACCGCTTGGATAGGTAAAAGGAATCCAAAGTTATTACCACATAAATGGCACATGTCAGATTTGAAAAATGGGGCTGTATCCTGAACATGCCAAATATTAACCCCTCTGGGGCGAGGCAATGCTCAGATGCAGCTATACTTCCTCCTGTGTTAAGAAAGCAGTATTGTGTGGAAAACCTTGATTACTTTCCCCCTGAATGATATCTGGCACTGTCAGCTTACTGGTGAATACAAATGAAAAGTATGTGCTCAATATGTCAGCTCTCCCCTTCTACAATTATATTCCCATTGTCATAATTGACTAATTTTTTTAGACATTTATATATATTTACAAACAATTTTGTAATGTATTTTAAGTTCATTAGCAATTCGTTTTTCTGTGGCTAGTCCTTTTATATTTCTTTTTGAGATCTTAGTAAGGCCTTGACACACGAAAATCACACGGACGCAACACGGACATTCATATGGATGAATAACGGTCCTTTTTAGCTGAAGCAAATCGGACACGCTCGTGTGAATACGGCCTATGCTTGGAATACTTGTTCTGAACTCTTAGTCTTAAATTATCTAAATGTTTTTTTGTGTTATTATATTCAGTACTTCCCTATTCAGCCATATTGGTTCCAGTAAATATTCCTAGACATTTTGTTACCAGAGGATATAAACTTACTATGTGATTCATGTAATTTAACTTTAAGAACTTCCCATTTAGCTTCAGTTTCCCTAATTACCAGTAAAGGATCCCAGTTTTACAAGACTATGTACTTCCCTTAGTTGATTCAATTTTGCTTTTCCAAAGTTACATGTTTTTGTACCTCCGATTCGAGTTTATTGAATATTATTTTGAAACCTACCATATTGTGGTCAGCACCCCTGGAAAAAGCTACAACTATGGGGCAAAACCTGCATGGGGTTTGAAGTGGAGTCAACTGCCTTGGTGCTGGCATTATTGATTTGCTTATTTATTACTCCCATTGTGGTTTATCCCCAGTTGCAATTTCAGGTTAACTATTGTGGCATCTTTATTCAGCATTAGGTTCTATTTACTTTGCACAGGAGGGAATTAACTTTTCTCCTCCGTCACTTGTATATTTAATAGTTTTTAATTTTATGTGATGGTGTTAATGTAATGAAATTAATAAAATATATACTGTTTATTGCTTTAAATTGTGGTGATATTTGTATCAGAGTTTTATGGGTAGTATATAAGATCTTTGTAAGCCTGGAATACTTTTTCTGAACTCCTAGCCTTCAATCTTTTAAATACTTTTTGTTTTTGTCTTATTGTATTCATAACTTCTTTATTCAGCCATTTGGATATAAACTGACTACATGATTATATGATTCATGTAATATATATTTTAAAACTTGAATTGAAAACTTACCAAATAGTGGTCACTGTTGCCAAAGTGCTCATGGACCCACACATCTGATATTGTATCTGGCCTTTTTGATAAGAACAAATACAGCAAATTATCTCTTCTGGTTGGTTTATCAACCAACTGAGAGAAGTAATTGTCTTGAATTGTGGATACAAATTTACAGCTTTTGGCACAAACAGCAGTCTTATTGTCCCAATTAAATGGGTATTCTTATCTAAGACATTTATAGCATTTCAACTGGGATACGCCTTCAATTTCTTGTGCCCGAGCTCTGGGACTTGCACCTATCCCCAGAATGGAGGCCATCCAACCCCCTTCCCACCTGATGAAGTGGCCGCTGCATGTGTGAGGCTCTTTCCATTATATCCCATGGGAGTTATGGACCAGCCGAGCCCTCCCATAAGAATCAAATTCCATATATTCTCCGCGGCTACCTCAGCAGGCGAGATAGGTGTTGGGTGACCTCCATTTTGGACAAAAAGGTCTGGGCTCCAGAGCTGGGACACACATCTATCATACATTTATGCCTTATCCTGGGAAAAGGCCATAAAGGTCTTATACTGGAATAACCCTTTAATGTCATTATAATAAAAATCCCCCACAATACGAACCCCTATTATTATTTGATTCCTTCCCCAAAGTCGTAATTCAGCATTGATCTTAAAGCATACCTAACCTTTCAGGTGACTTTTTAGACTAAAACTATTATATGTGTGTACTAGGGAAATAACACCATTTCTGGCCATTACGTGACTTGTGTTCTGTATTTTTTTTTTGCCGTTGTCCTGTCTGCTGGCTCTATCTTTAGTTCTCAGTTTTCCATGAGCTAGTGGGCGAAGTCGAACGATTATCATGCCTCCCATACATTGCACACATAGAGAAGAGAACATTACGTTCCCTATCTCTTTGTCGCACACCCTCGGAAACAGCAGCAACATGGAGGACATCATTCAGCAGCAATGAGCAGTGTAGCTGAGAATTCGGCACTGGGGTGAGATATAACTCTTACTAGAAGCTGCAGTAGCGTCTGTATATGCGTGTGTCTTTCTTACGCTGCTCCTGCTTTATTTTTCTTAGATCCACATTTATTCCTAGTCACCTCCTTACTTTCCTTGCTAACCCCAGCTCCACTAAATTTGTATTAACCCTTGCTGTATCCCACTACCTAGCTACTCTATATAAACCCCATTTTTATATAAACACCCTCCCATCCCCTGATCCATGTTGAAAAGCTCCTCCAGCCATCTAACCATTCTTTCCCCATCACAGCTGCATGCTCCCCATTTAGTGCACCCTACTATAGAGCCTGCAGCCCACAGAGATGGCAGGCCAGTTCTCCATGAACCCAAACCCTTTACCAATTTCTAAGCCACTTATTTAACTCTCTAAACTTCCGCTGTTAGAACAATTTTGGCTGTATAGTTGCCAGAATATGTCTGTTTATATAAAATAAATATCTAGAAATAAACTGTACACTACATATAGGCTTCTATGTGGCAGACATATGCCAAAATTGTGTCCTTTTGACACATGACTGGTAGGTTAACATCAGGATATTACATTAATTTGCTGTATTCATGAGGGGAGCATTTCCCCAGCCCCTCTCACCAGTGAATGATGACTGCCCTGTATACATGCAGGCACACGGCAGCCAGTCAGTCACTGAGAGGGGTGAGGAAAAGTGTGGGGAGCGATCTCCTCACGAATATAGTGGCCTTATATATATGAGTAGACAGAACCGATAAAAACACAGGGACATATACAAAAACACTGAAAAAGGCCACACTTACAAATGGACACAGCCAGGCCAGAAATGCTGATGAAAGGGCGAGCAGGTGCTTTAAATAATAATAGCCACTCCCACTAGTCTTGAGGGGAGTGGTGTGTGGTGCATGGGATGTGTAGTAAGAAATAATAAATGAATAGTGTGTGTGCAAGTGTAATACTATAAGTGAAATATAGGGGGCAGTAATAAATGAAGTGCCTCAATAGAAATAAATGGATAATGGGGTGCAAGTGAGTGAAACATGGAGGGATAGTGTGTACATCATGAGGCACAACGTGTATAGCCAGGTAGAAGCCTATTTGTGACGCCTTGATAATTCATAGAGCGGGCTACCCTGCTTGCTATGCCAAACAACAACACACCATGCTCTCCCAGCATCAAAGACCCGACTGTGTCCAAGAGAAGCGAATATACATAATAATGAAAAATACCTGGGGTATTGGTAATCATTTTGGCCAAAAGGACGCAAGCTCGCAATCCACGACAAGGATCCCCAGACTTGCGAGTCCCTAACTCCTAAACTGGAACAGAACGTTCCTGATGCACAAACAGAACCGATAAAAACACAGGGACATATACAAAAACACCGAAAAAGGCCATACTTACAAATGGACACAGCCAGGCCAGAAATGCTGATGAAAGGGCGAGCAGGTGCTTTAAATAATAATAGCCACTCCCACTAGTCTTGAGGGGAGTGGTGTGTGGTGCATGGGATGTGTAGTAAGAAATAATAAATGAATAGTGTGTGTGCAAGTGTAATACTATAAGTGAAATATAGGGGGCAGTAATAAATGAAGTGCCTCAATAGAAATAAATGGATAATGGGGTGCAAGTGAGTGAAACATGGAGGGATAGTGTGTACGTCATGAGGCACAACGTGTATAGCCAGGTAGAAGCCTATTTGTGACGCCTTGATAATTCATAGAGTGGGCTACCCTGCTTGCTATGCCAAACAACAACACACCATGCTCTCCCAGCATCAAAGACCCGGCTGTGTCCAAGAGAAGCGAATATACATAATAATGAAAAATACCTGGGGTATTGGTAATCATTTTGGCCAAAAGGACGCAAGCTCGCAATCCACGACAAGGATCCCCAGACTTGCGAGTCCCTAACTCCTAAACTGGAACAGAACGTTCCTGATGCACAAACAGAACCGATAAAAACACAGGGACATATACAAAAACACCGAAAAAGGCCATACTTACAAATGGACACAGCCAGGCCAGAAATGCTGATGAAAGGGCGAGCAGGTGCTTTAAATAATAATAGCCACTCCCACTAGTCTTGAGGGGAGTGGTGTGTGGTGCATGGGATGTGTAGTAAGAAATAATAAATGAATAGTGTGTGTGCAAGTGTAATACTATAAGTGAAATATAGGGGGCAGTAATAAATGAAGTGCCTCAATAGAAATAAATGGATAATGGGGTGCAAGTGAGTGAAACATGGAGGGATAGTGTGTACGTCATGAGGCACAACGTGTATAGCCAGGTAGAAGCCTATTTGTGACGCCTTGATAATTCATAGAGCGGGCTACCCTGCTTGCTATGCCAAACAACAACACACCATGCTCTCCCAGCATCAAAGACCCGGCTGTGTCCAAGAGAAGCGAATATACATAATAATGAAAAATACCTGGGGTATTGGTAATCATTTTGGCCAAAAGGACGCAAGCTCGCAATCCACGACAAGGATCCCCAGACTTGCGAGTCCCTAACTCCTAAACTGGAACAGAACGTTCCTGATGCACAAACAGAACCGATAAAAACACAGGGACATATACAAAAACACCGAAAAAGGCCATACTTACAAATGGACACAGCCAGGCCAGAAATGCTGATGAAAGGGCGAGCAGGTGCTTTAAATAATAATAGCCACTCCCACTAGTCTTGAGGGGAGTGGTGTGTGGTGCATGGGATGTGTAGTAAGAAATAATAAATGAATAGTGTGTGTGCAAGTGTAATACTATAAGTGAAATATAGGGGGCAGTAATAAATGAAGTGCCTCAATAGAAATAAATGGATAATGGGGTGCAAGTGAGTGAAACATGGAGGGATAGTGTGTACGTCATGAGGCACAACGTGTATAGCCAGGTAGAAGCCTATTTGTGACGCCTTGATAATTCATAGAGCGGGCTACCCTGCTTGCTATGCCAAACAACAACACACCATGCTCTCCCAGCATCAAAGACCCGGCTGTGTCCAAGAGAAGCGAATATACATAATAATGAAAAATACCTGGGGTATTGGTAATCATTTTGGCCAAAAGGACGCAAGCTCGCAATCCACGACAAGGATCCCCAGACTTGCGAGTCCCTAACTCCTAAACTGGAACAGAACGTTCCTGATGCACAAACAGAACCGATAAAAACACAGGGACATATACAAAAACACCGAAAAAGGCCATACTTACAAATGGACACAGCCAGGCCAGAAATGCTGATGAAAGGGCGAGCAGGTGCTTTAAATAATAATAGCCACTCCCACTAGTCTTGAGGGGAGTGGTGTGTGGTGCATGGGATGTGTAGTAAGAAATAATAAATGAATAGTGTGTGTGCAAGTGTAATACTATAAGTGAAATATAGGGGGCAGTAATAAATGAAGTGCCTCAATAGAAATAAATGGATAATGGGGTGCAAGTGAGTTAAACATGGAGGGATAGTGTGTACGTCATGAGGCACAACGTGTATAGCCAGGTAGAAGCCTATTTGTGACGCCTTGATAATTCATAGAGCGGGCTACCCTGCTTGCTATGCCAAACAACAACACACCATGCTCTCCCAGCATCAAAGACCCGGCTGTGTCCAAGAGAAGCGAATATACATAATAATGAAAAATACCTGGGGTATTGGTAATCATTTTGGCCAAAAGGACGCAAGCTCGCAATCCACGACAAGGATCCCCAGACTTGCGAGTCCCTAACTCCTAAACTGGAACAGAACGTTCCTGATGCACAAACAGAACCGATAAAAACACAGGGACATATACAAAAACACCGAAAAAGGCCATACTTACAAATGGACACAGCCAGGCCAGAAATGCTGATGAAAGGGCGAGCAGGTGCTTTAAATAATAATAGCCACTCCCACTAGTCTTGAGGGGAGTGGTGTGTGGTGCATGGGATGTGTAGTAAGAAATAATAAATGAATAGTGTGTGTGCAAGTGTAATACTATAAGTGAAATATAGGGGGCAGTAATAAATGAAGTGCCTCAATAGAAATAAATGGATAATGGGGTGCAAGTGAGTGAAACATGGAGGGATAGTGTGTACGTCATGAGGCACAATGTGTATAGCCAGGTAGAAGCCTATTTGTGACGCCTTGATGATTCATAGAGCGGGCTACCCTGCTTGCTATGCCAAACAACAACACACCATGCTCTCCCAGCATCAAAGACCCGGCTGTGTCCAAGAGAAGCGAATATACATAATAATGAAAAATACCTGGGGTATTGGTAATCATTTTGGCCAAAAGGACGCAAGCTCGCAATCCACGACAAGGATCCCCAGACTTGCGAGTCCCTAACTCCTAAACTGGAACAGAACGTTCCTGATGCACAAACAGAACCGATAAAAACACAGGGACATATACAAAAACACCGAAAAAGGCCATACTTACAAATGGACACAGCCAGGCCAGAAATGCTGATGAAAGGGCGAGCAGGTGCTTTAAATAATAATAGCCACTCCCACTAGTCTTGAGGGGAGTGGTGTGTGGTGCATGGGATGTGTAGTAAGAAATAATAAATGAATAGTGTGTGTGCAAGTGTAATACTATAAGTGAAATATAGGGGGCAGTAATAAATGAAGTGCCTCAATAGAAATAAATGGATAATGGGGTGCAAGTGAGTGAAACATGGAGGGATAGTGTGTACGTCATGAGGCACAACGTGTATAGCCAGGTAGAAGCCTATTTGTGACGCCTTGATAATTCATAGAGCGGGCTACCCTGCTTGCTATGCCAAACAACAACTATTATTGTGGCTATTATTATTTAAAGCACCTGCTCGCCCTTTCATCAGCATTTCTGGCCTGGCTGTGTCCATTTGTAAGTATGGCCTTTTTCGGTGTTTTTGTATATGTCCCTGTGTTTTTATCGGTTCTGTTTGTGCATCAGGAACGTTCTGTTCCAGTTTAGGAGTTAGGGACTCGCAAGTCTGGGGATCCTTGTCGTGGATTGCGAGCTTGCGTCCTTTTGGCCAAAATGATTACCAATACCCCAGGTATTTTTCATTATTATGTATATTCGCTTCTCTTGGACACAGCCGGGTCTTTGATGCTGGGAGAGCATGGTGTGTTGTTGTTTGGCATAGCAAGCAGGGTAGCCCGCTCTATGAATTATCAAGGCGTCACAAATAGGCTTCTACCTGGCTATACACGTTGTGCCTCATGACGTACACACTATCCCTCCATGTTTCACTCACTTGCACCCCATTATCCATTTATTTCTATTGAGGCACTTCATTTATTACTGCCCCCTATATTTCACTTATAGTATTACACTTGCACACACACTATTCATTTATTATTTCTTACTACACATCCCATGCACCACACACCACTCCCCTCAAGACTAGTGGGAGTGGCTATTATTATTTAAAGCACCTGCTCGCCCTTTCATCAGCATTTCTGGCCTGGCTGTGTCCATTTGTAAGTATGGCCTTTTTCGGTGTTTTTGTATATGTCCCTGTGTTTTTATCGGTTCTGTTTGTGCATCAGGAACGTTCTGTTCCAGTTTAGGAATTAGGGACTCGCAAGTCTGGGGATCCTTGTCGTGGATTGCGAGCTTGCGTCCTTTTGGCCAAAATGATTACCAATACCCCAGGTATTTTTCATTATTATGTATATTCGCTTCTCTTGGACACAGCCGGGTCTTTGATGCTGGGAGAGCATGGTGTGTTGTTGTTTGGCATAGCAAGCAGGGTAGCCCGCTCTATGAATTATCAAGGCGTCACAAATAGGCTTCTACCTGGCTATACACGTTGTGCCTCATGACGTACACACTATCCCTCCATGTTTCACTCACTTGCACCCCATTATCCATTTATTTCTATTGAGGCACTTCATTTATTACTGCCCCCTATATTTCACTTATAGTATTACACTTGCACACACACTATTCATTTATTATTTCTTACTACACATCCCATGCACCACACACCACTCCCCTCAAGACTAGTGGGAGTGGCTATTATTATTTAAAGCACCTGCTCGCCCTTTCATCAGCATTTCTGGCCTGGCTGTGTCCATTTGTAAGTATGGCCTTTTTCGGTGTTTTTGTATATGTCCCTGTGTTTTTATCGGTTCTGTTTGTGCATCAGGAACGTTCTGTTCCAGTTTAGGAGTTAGGGACTCGCAAGTCTGGGGATCCTTGTCGTGGATTGCGAGCTTGCGTCCTTTTGGCCAAAATGATTACCAATACCCCAGGTATTTTTCATTATTATGTATATTCGCTTCTCTTGGACACAGCCGGGTCTTTGATGCTGGGAGAGCATGGTGTGTTGTTGTTTGGCATAGCAAGCAGGGTAGCCCGCTCTATGAATTATCAAGGCGTCACAAATAGGCTTCTACCTGGCTATACACGTTGTGCCTCATGACGTACACACTATCCCTCCATGTTTCACTCACTTGCACCCCATTATCCATTTATTTCTATTGAGGCACTTCATTTATTACTGCCCCCTATATTTCACTTATAGTATTACACTTGCACACACACTATTCATTTATTATTTCTTACTACACATCCCATGCACCACACACCACTCCCCTCAAGACTAGTGGGAGTGGCTATTATTATTTAAAGCACCTGCTCGCCCTTTCATCAGCATTTCTGGCCTGGCTGTGTCCATTTATATATATGAGTGCATTGTATTCTTTATAATGCTCTATTAGCCAAATGACACAGTACCTTATTGTGCCATTTTGGCTAAAAGTAGAGCGGACCTGTCCCCACACTATGCTGCCCTTAAACAGGGCAGCATACTATGATGACAGATCCGCTTTATAGAAAAGAAGCTCACATTGAATATTTTTCAAATGTTACTACCACCAGTATGAAGAGGGCTCAGAATGTAACATTGAAATATTGATTTTAATACAACACAAATACAAATACAGTAACTGTGCTTAAATTATGCACTATAATTCTATAATTTTTTCCTTCCGAGGGAAATGAACAAAAAGAAGCAGGGCTAGGCAGTTTTTGGGCACACCAGGGTGAAGCTTTACATCTTCTGCAATTTGGGATTCAAATGTCGGGAAGTATGTAATTGTAATTTAGGATTCTCATGATCACGCTAAAACACACATTAATAATTGATTTAAATTGTTTTATTTAATTCCAGGAGGATGTGATGACGCTTACTGAATCATTTACATATTTAGCATTGTAATCTGTGGTGAAATAAATGGTTAACAATGACTTGGATTTACCTCTTTGCCTACGTGGAATTACATTGTCAACATTTCAGAAAGTACCAAGAATTGCAAAGTGACAGGTAAAAAATTAGTGTAGTGCAGAGAGGAATTTCACTAAAGAATATGGGTCAGGAAGAGGACTAGATGGTGAAGTGACTCATTTTGGAAATTGACACGTACTTGTTGAACTATGCTCTGATTTTAACTATTAGATTAACATCTGAAGAATTTCAGTTTCCTGACATTTAGTGCAACGTGGAAAATATCGAAAATATTTCCAAAGCCTAAAATGGTTGTCCAGGATCAGAAAAAGGGATCCTACTTTTTCCCCAGAAATAGCACCACTCTAGTCCATAGGCTAAGTCTGGTATTTAATTAAAGTGAATAGGAATGAGCTGCAATATCAGACATTCAGTTGGCCCCTGAGACTACAAGGAAAGGTGAGCTTTTTCCATCTGTTCACTTTTTTGTAGTGTTGTGTGGTGGTCTTTGTTGCTGTGGTGTTGTATCTGTGGGTGGACGTGGCCCAGAGCCAAGGTGGCTTAGACTAGCAGCATGGGTGCTGCTAGTCTCCTGGGTTGCTCCCTCTATACAGTGAAGGAAATAAGTATTTGATCCCTTGCTGATTTTGTAAGTTTGCCCACTGTCAAAGACATGAACAGTCTAGAATTTTTAGGCTAGGTTAATTTTACCAGTGAGAGATAGATTATATTAAAAAAAAAAACGAAAATCACATAGTCAAAATTATATATATTTATTTGCATTGTGCACAGAGAAATAAGTATTTGATCCCTTTGGCAAACAAGACTTAATACTTGGTGGCAAAACCCTTGTTGACAAGCACAGCAGTCAGACGTTTTTAGTAGTTTATGATGAGGTTTGCACACATGTTAGATGGAATTTTGGCCCACTCCTCTTTGCAGATCATCTGTAAATCATTAAGATTTCGAGGCTGTCGCTTGGCAACTCGGATCTTCAGCTCCCTCCATAAGTTTTCGATGGGATTAAGGTCTGGAGACTGGCTAGGCCACGCCTTGACCTTAATGTGCTTCTTTTTGAGCCACTCCTTTGTTGACTTGGCTGTATGTTTCGAGTCATTGTCGTGCTTGAAGACCCAGCCACGAGCCATTTTTAATGTCCTGGTGGAGGGAAGGAGGTTGTCACTCAGGATTTGAGGGTACATGGCTCCATCCATTCTCCCATTGATGCGGTGAAGTAGTCCTGTGCCCTTAGCAGAGAAACACCCCCAAAACATAATGTTTCCACCTCCATGCTTGACAGTGGGGACGGTGTTCTTTGGGTCATAGGCAGCATTTCTCTTCCTCCAAACACGGCGAGTTGAGTTAATGCCAAAGAGCTCAATTTTAGTCTCATCTGACCACAGCACCTTCTCCCAATCACTCTCAGAATCATCCAGATGTTCATTTGCAAACTTCAGACGGGCCTGTACATGTGCCTTCTTGAGCAGGGGGACCTTGCTGGCACTGCAGGATTTTAATCCATTACGGCATAATGTGTTACCAATGGTTTTCTTGGTGACTGTGGTCCCAGCTGCCTTGAGATCATTAACAAGTTCCCCCCGTGTAGTTTTCGGCTGAGCTCTCACCTTCCTCAGGATCAAGGATACCCAACGAGGTGAGACTTTGCATGGAGCCCCAGATCGATGTCCATTGACAGTCATTTTGTATGTCTTCCATTTTCTTACTATTGCACCAACAGTTGTCTCCTTCTCACCCAGCGTCTTACTTATGGTTTTGTAGCCCATTACAGCCTTGTGCAGGTCTATGATCTTGTCCCTGACACCCTTAGAAAGTTCTTTGGTCTTGCCCATGTTGTAGAGGTTAGAGTCAGACTGATTAATTGAGTCTGTGGACAGGAGTCTTTTATACAGGTGACCATGTAAGAGCTGTCTCTAATGCAGGCACCAAGTTGATTTGGAGCGTGTAACTGGTCTGGAGGAGGCTGAACTCTTAAGGCTTGGTAGGGGATCAAATACTTATTTCTCTGTGCACAATGCAAATAAATACATATAATTTTGACTTTGTGATCTTCTGTTTTTTTTTTTAAATATAATCTGTCTCTCACTGGTAAAATTAACCTAGCCTAAAAATTCTGGACTGTTCATGATTTTGACAGTGGGCAAACTTACAAAATCAGCAAGGGATCAAATACTTATTTCCTTCACTGTAGGTGCTGTGTTGCATCGGCACTGGTTGTCATGCGATACTGCACTTGATAGAGTAGGGACCCACTTAAAAGAGGTCGCTGTGAAGTGGCAAGTGGGCTTATACAGTTTGATCAAAATGTTCAAAAACCTCATGTTCATACATTTCTTAAATTTGAAGAGCCGCAATAGATGAAGTATAGCAAGTGGATGTGCGGTCCAGGTTTTCTTCTCTCCCTTGTGGACTCTTGTCCATGGGCTGAGTTTGGTACTTCATTAAAGTGAATAGGGATGAGCTGCAATACCAGACACATGCTGTGGACAAGAATGGCGCTATTTCTGGAGAAAAAAGTAGATCCTTTCTACTGATCATGGACAACCCCTTTAAGATTAACGATGTTAAAGTCCTGGAGTGTCAATACCAAAGTCCAGACCAAATTTCTATTAAAACTTTAGACATTAGATCACTGTTATACTGGGCAGTGACTAGAGGGTATGTGGGTAAAGCTAGGGCGTAGGCATGGGGTAGACATAAATGAACAAAAACGATGGGGCAAATTTACTAACATAATTACACCTAGACCTTGTCATTAAATGTGCCAAAATGTGGCACATTTCTGGGGCATAATGTTGCATCAAGTTTTAGACCTATTTATGAAGCAAATGCGCCAAAAAGGACAGATGTTTATTCCTCATTATATTCTTTTAAAAGTGTCTTAAAAAGGGGGCATCGCTAAAAATTACACACTTCGTCATACAACGTGCCCCACTATGATAGAGTTGGTGCATCTTCCGACAGCTTGGTCTTGGTTTGCACTGTTTAAGGCCTTATTCACATGTCCGTGCTTAGTCTGTGAGATACATATAGTATGTCAGCTGCATTTCCCGGACCAAACAGAGTTCAGGGAGCCGTACTACTAGCATCATAGTTATGTATGATGCTAGGTGTCCCTGTTTCCCCACGGGAATATTATCCCATACTGTAATCATGTTTTCAATACAGGACGGTAGTCCTGTGGGGAGGCAGTAACTCACAGCATCATAGATGACTATGATGCTAGGAGCCCGGCTCCCTGAACTGTGTTCGATCCGGGCAATGATACGGTCCGTCTCTCACGGACCGAACACGGTCGTGTGAATAAGAACTTAAAGGGCTTTTTCCTATCTTGGACATTTATGGAATATCCACAGTATATGCCATAAAAGTCTGATAGATGCGAGTGCCACCTCTGGTATCCTCACCTATCTCTAAAATGGTGCCACCTAAACCCCATTCTACCTTACTGGTCTCCGCTGCCTCCTGGCCACTTCCTGGTTAGGTGGTCAGGAGTTACCGAAACAGCCAAATGCTCACTGAGCTACGCTGTAGCTCCCATTCCCATTCACTTCTAGGTGGTTTACCGAAACAGCGTAGCTTAGTTAGCTCGGCTGTTTCTGTAACTCCCGACCACCTAACCAGGATGTGGCTGGGAGACAGCAGAAGCAGAGTAGAGTGGGACCCGCATCTATTGGGCTTTTATGGCATATCCTGTGGATATGCCATAAATGTTCAAGATGGGAAAACTCCTGTAAAGGATCTGCCAGGCACAGCTTCGGGGTTAACGCCCATAGATAATCAGTCTGCACCTGCTTCAATGTCTGTGAGACTGACTCCATCTTCCACCACTCAGGGTGGCAGGCTTAGGAGTGGGAGAACCTATCACAGCCTGGCTAGACGGAGCTAGCTCCCGCCCTCGTTTGGTTTCCTGGCCCTGCTGCAGCTTCTTGTACCATTGTCCTTGCTTCATATTGACCCCGGCTTGCTGACTACTCTCCTGCTCTGCGTTTGGTACCTCGTACACTCCTGGTTTGACTCGGCTTGTTCACTACTCTCCTGCTCTGCGTTTGGCACCTCGTACTCTCCTGGTTTGACTCGGCTTGTTCACTTCTCTTGTTGCTCACAGTGTTGCCGTGGGCATCTGCCCCTTTCTCCCCCTAGCTCTGTGTACCCTTGTCTGTTTGTCTGTCGTGCACTTATTGAGCGTAGGGACCGTCGCCCAGTTGTACCCCGTCACCTAGGGCGGGTCGTTGCAAGTAGGCAGGGACTGAGTGGCGGGTAGATTAGGGCTCACTTGTCTGTCTCCCCACCGCCGTCATTACATAATCACAAGCCCATACCTAGTCTACCCTGGTCCCTGACACCACTATGGACCCCCTTGAGACCCTGGCTCAGCAAATGCAGGGTCTCTCCCTACAGGTCCAGGCCCTGGCTCAGAGGTAGCCTGATGCTACCATGGTAGTCCCCCTCACCTCACCTCTTGAACCCCACCTCAAGTTGCCCGACCGGTTCTCAGGGGACCGGAAGACTTTTCTCTCCTTTCAGGAGAGTTGTAGGCTCTATTTTCGTTTAAAGCCCCACTCCTCAGGTTCTGAGAGCCAGCGGGTGGGTATAATTATGCCCTGGCTCCAGGAAGGGCCCCAAGAATGGGCCTTCTCCTTGGCTCCTGACGCCCCTGAACTTTCCTCCGTTGATCTTTTATTTTCTGCTCTCGGACTCATCTATGACGAGACTGACAAGACTGCTTTTGCCGAGAGTCAGCTGGTGACCTTATGTCAGGGTAAGAGACCTGTTGAGGAGTATTGCTCTGACTTTAGGAAGTGGTGCGTAGCTTCTCGGTGGAATGACCCTGCCTTAAGGTGCCAGTTTAGGTTGGGTCTGTCGAACGCCCTGTAAGATCTGCTAGTTAGTTATCCCTCTTCTGACTCCCTAGACCAGGTTATGGCTTTAGCGGTACGACTTGACCGACGCCTCAGGGAACGACGACTTGAACGTCTTGATGTTTTCTCCTCTGACTCCCCCATGATGCCTCCCGAGGTTCCGTTGCTTCATTCCTCCCCGGAAGACTCGGAGGTACCTATGCAACTCGGGGCCTCCGTGTCCCCCCAACAACGTAGAGATTTCCGCAGGAAGCATGGTCTCTGCTTCTACTGTGGGGATGACAAGCATCAAGTGAACAACTGTCCTAAGCGTAAGAATGCAGCCGGAGAACTTCCGCGCCTAAGTGATCATCGGGGAGGTCACTTGGGCGCACAGGTATTTCCCGTAAATATCAAACTTAATAAAATCTTGATTCCCTTTCAGGTCTCTTTTGGTGGTAGGTCTGCTACCGGCAGTGCCTTCGTGGATTCAGGGTCTTCTGCTAATATCATGTCTGTGGAATTTGCTATGTCTCTAGCTATGCCTTTGATTGATTTGCCTAAACCTGTCCCGGTAGTGGGTATCGATTCCACTCCTCTTGCTAATGGTTATTTTACACAGCATACCCCTGTTTTTGAACTCCTTGTTGGCTCCATGCATTTGGAGCAGTGCTCTGTACTGTTAATGCAGGGATTATCGTCCGATTTGGTTTTAGGCCTTCCCTGGTTGCAGTTGCATAATCCCAAGTTTGACTAGAATTCTGGGGACCTTACCAAATGGGGTAATGAATGCTTGACGTCATGTTTTTCTGTTAATTCTATTTCTCCCCCTGAGGTGGTGAACACGCTACCTGAGTTTGTTCAGGACTTCGCCGATGTTTTCTCTAAGGAGGCCTCCGAAGTGTTACCTCCTCATAGAGAATATGATTGCGCAATCAATTTGGTACCAGGAGCTAAGCTCCCTAAGGGTAGGATATTTAATCTCTCTTGTCCCGAACGTGAAGCCATGAGAGAGTATATCCAGGAATGCCTGGCCAAGGGTTACATTCGCCCCTCTACTTCTCCGGTAGGTGCTGGCTTCTTCTTCGTAGGGAAGAAGGATGGTGGTCTTAGGCCATGCATTGACTACCGAAGCTTGAATAAGGTCACTGTAAGGAACCAGTATCCCCTTCCTCTGATTCCTGATCTCTTTAATCAGGTTCAGGGGGCCCAATGGTTCTCTAAGTTTGATCTATGGGGGGCGTATAACCTTATCCGCATCAAAGAGGGGGATGAGTGGAAGACTGCGTTTAACACGCCCGAAGGTCATTTCGAATACCTCGTCATGCCCTTTGGGTTGTGTAATGCCCCCGCGGTCTTACAGAATTTCATAAATGAGATTTTAAGAGACTACCTGGGGGTATTTCTTGTAGTGTACCTTGATGACATACTTGTGTTTTCCAAGGACTGGTCCTCCCACATTGAGCATGTCAGGAAGGTGCTCCAGGTCCTTCGAGAAAACAAACTGTTTGCGAAGACCGAAAAATGTGTGTTTGGGGTGCAGGAGATACCATTTTTGGGCCAAATCCTCACTCCTCATGAATTCCGCATGGACCCTGCCAAGGTCCAGGCTGTGGCGGAATGGGTCCAACCTGCCTCCCTGAAGGCGTTACAGTGCTTTTTGGGGTTCGCTAATTATTACAGGAGATTTATTGCTAACTTCTCGGTCATCGCTAAGCCTCTTACGGACCTCACTCGCAAAGGTGCTGATCTCCTCCACTGGCCTCCTGAGGCTGTCCAGGCTTTTGAGGTCCTTAAGAAGTGCTTTATCTCGGCCCCGGTGCTGGTGCAGCCCAACCAAATGGAGCCATTTATCGTGGAAGTTGACGCATCCGAGGTGGGAGTGGGGGCTGTCTTGTCCCAGGGTACCAGGTCCCTCACCCATCTCCGCCCCTGCGCCTACTTCTCCAGGAAGTTTTCACCCACTGAGAGTAACTATGATATTGGCAACCGTGAACTCTTAGCCATTAAATGGGCATTTGAAGAGTGGCGCCACTTCCTGGAGGGGGCTAGACACCAGGTAACGGTCCTTACCGACCACAAGAATCTGGTTTTCCTAGAATCTGCCCGGAGGCTGAACCTGAGACAAGCTCGTTGGGCGTTATTTTTTACCAGATTCAACTTTGTGGTTACCTATAGGGCTGGGTCTAAAAATGTTAAGGCTGATGCACTGTCAGGTAGCTTCATGGCCAGCCCTCCTTCGGAGGAATATCCTGCTTGTATTTTGCCTCCAGGTATAATCATTTCCGCTATTGATTCTGATTTAGTCTCTGAAATTGCGGCTGATCAAGGTTCAGCTCCCGGGAGCCTTCCTGAGAACAAGCTGTTTGTTCCCCTGCAATTCTGGCTAAGGGTACTTAGGGAAAAATCATGACTCTGCACTATCTGGCCATCCAGGCATCCTGGGTACCAAGCACCTCATTGGCAGAAACTATTGGTGGCCTGGGTTGCCTAAAGACGTTAAGGCCTACGTCGCCGCTTGTGAAGTTTGTGCTAGGTCCAAGACTCCCAGGTCCCGACCAGCAGGCTTACTATGTTCTTTGCCCATTCCTCAGAGACCTTGGACCCATATCTCCATGGATTTTATCACCGATTTGCCTCCATCTCAAGGCAAGTCAGTGGTGTGGGTTGTAGTAGACCGCTTTAGTAAGATGTGCCATTTTGTGCCCCTCAAGAAACTACCCAATGCTAAGACGTTAGCTACCTTGTTTGTCAAACACATCCTGCGTCTCCATGGAGTCCCTGTCAATATTGTTTCTGATAGAGGGGTACAATTTGTTTCATTGTTTTGGAGAGCCTTCTGTAAAAAGTTGGAGATTGATCTGTCCTTCTCCTCTGCCTTCCATCCTGAAACTAATGGCCAAACTTAGAGGACTAATCAGTCTCTAGAACAATATTTAAGGTGTTTTATCTCTGACTGTCAATATGATTGGGTCTCATTCATTCCCCTCGCCGAATTTTCCCTTAATAACCGGGTCAGTAACTCATCAGGGGTCTCCCCCTTTTTCTGTAATTTTGGGTTTAATCCACGGTTCTCTTCCGTTTCACCTGGTAGTTCCAACAATCCCGAGGTAAAGGTCGTTCATCAAGAACTGTGCACAGTCTGGGCTCAGGTTCAGAAAAATCTAGAGGCGTCCCAGAGCATACAAAAAACTCAGGCAGATAGAAAACGTTCTGCTAACCCCTTGTTTATGGTCGGGGATCTGGTGTGGCTATCGTCTAAAAATTTGCGCCTTAAGGTCCCGTCCAAGAAGTTTGCTCCCCGGTTTATAGGGCCGTACAAGGTCATTGAAGTCCTCAATCCTGTCTCCTTCCCACTGGAGTTGCCCCCATCTTTTCGAGTACACGAAGTGTTCCATGCCTCCCTCCTTAAACGCTGCTACCCATCCTTGGCTCCCTCGAGGAATCCTCCGGTCCCTGTTCTCACCCCTGAGGGGGCAGAATTCGAGGTGGCCAAGATTGTGGACAGCAGGATGGTCCAAGGCTCCGTCCAGTACCTGGTCCATTGGAGAGGATACGGGCCTGAGGAGAGGACTTGGGTACCCGCTCGGGATGTTCACGCTGGGGTATTGCTCAGTGTTTTGTACCTCGCTCACTCCTGGTTTGACTCAGCTCGTTCACCACTCTGGTTGCTCACGGTGTCTCCGTGGGCAGCTGCCCCGTTTCCCTAGCTTCTGTGTACCCCTGTCTGTTTTGTCTGTCTTGCACTTACTGAGCGTAGGGACTGTCGCCCAGTTGTACCCCGTCGCTTAGGACGGGTCGTTGCAAGTAGGCAGGGACTGAGTTGCGGGTAGATTAGGGCTCACCTGTCTGTCTCCCTACCTTGTCATTACACCTGTTAAGTCCTACCAGAGACACGGATTAACAGGAGATAAAGAAAGGCAGTCCTGGGGGCCTTCATTGGGCCCCTGGGCTGCCATGAAAACCATTGGCACCCCCGATTGCTTTGCGGGGGGGCCGATGAGCTGACAGAGGGGGCACTCCCTGTTTGTAACATCTTAGATGCTGCGATCGTGCTTGATCACAGCATCTAAGGGGTTAAATAGCCAGGAATGGCGTAATCGCTGTTCCTGACTTTTAGTGCCGGGTGTCAGCTGTAAAACGCAGCTGACACCCGCTGCGTACGGAGCCCTCTCCAAACATTACCCCCCCCCCCACCACCACGACGCAATAGTAAGTCGTGGTGCGGGAAGAGGTTAAATTATAGACTTAGTTCTGGTACTCTATTTATGTTATGAGTTTGGTTCTGTTGCTGTATTCGTGTAATGAGCTTGGTACTGGTGATATATATTTGTACTGACTTTTGTTCTGGTGCTGTATATATAGGTGCTGAGCTTAGTTCTGGTACTGTATATATGTACTGAGCTTGGTTCTGGGGATGTATGTTATATGGACTGAGCTTTGTTCTGGTACTGTATTTATGTACTGAGCTTGATTCTGGTGTTGTTTTTATGTACTGAGCTTAGTTCTGGTACTGTATATATGTACTGAGCTTAGTTCTGGTGCTGTATTTATGTACTGAGCTTGATTCTGGTGTTGTTTTTATGTACTGAGCTTGGTTCTGGTACTGTATATATGTACTGAGCTTAGTTCTAGTGCTGTATATATGTACTGAGCTGGATTCTGGTGTTTTATTTATGTACTGAGCTTGATTCTGGTGTTGTTTTTATGTATTTATCTTTGTTCTGGTACTGTATATATGTACTGAGCTTAGTTCTTGTGCTGTATATATGTACTGAGCTTGATTCTGGTGTTGTATTTATCTTGGTTTTGGTTCTGTTTTTATGTACTGAGCTTGGTTCTGGTCTTGTGTTTATGTACGGAGCTTTGTTTTGGTGCTGTATTTATGTATTTAGCTTGGTTCTGGTGCTGTATACATGTATGAGCTTGGTTCTGGTGTTGTATTTATGTACTGCGCTTGGTTTTGTTGCTGTATTTATGTACTGAGCTTAGTTCTGGTACTGTATATATGTTACGAGCTTGGTTTTGGATGAGTGTAATGTAGTGAGTGAGCTTGTGTATGTGCAGGGGGGGGTATGTATGTAATCATAATTTGGCAAACTAGTTTGAATTCTATCCTGGGAGGGGAAGGGGCACAATAGTTTGGATAATTTATTGAAAAGAAGTTCTACATACAATAATATTTGTTTACATGCCATTTTAACATACAGTGTATTTGAAATATTGCAATTATTTTGCTTAATTCTAGATTTAGGAATAATTTTCTTCGTGCTTTGTGGCATTGCCAAACCCCCCCCCCCCCCCCCCCCACACCTGCCACCCCGCATGAATATTTTTGTCAACAAAGTAGAAAACAAGTTGTAAAAGTGTTTATTCCCACCCCTGCCACAATCCACTGCATATCCAGGAAACTGTGAGTACAAGGGCAGCTTCTAAATGTCACTGAAGAGACTCTCTTGTCCTGTCATGTTTTGTAACACGGAAAAGAAAATAATAGATTTGTAGTGAATTCTTGTAACGCCACTGAGAGAATTGCAGAGCAAAATACAACAGACTCAGAAAGAAATAGCAATAAATAGCATTTTAGTGCTAGACAAATTGCAATATATGAAGGGATTGCAGATATTCAGGTGTACATAGGACATACCAATTAATAAAGTTTAGCGGTCCAACCTCTGAGACCCCCACCGATCCTGAGAATAAAGGAGTTAATAGTTAATTAAGGAGTTAATAGTAGCCTCTACAAACCAGCCCATAGAGGAGAAATGTTTTTTGAAAAATAAGGATCCTAATGTCTAGAGGCACTGTCCTGGAGTTAGCTGTGGGGCCAGGGGGTTCCATCCCAAAGTAACTGCTCCATACTGTAAGCAGCCTTAGGCCAGGATCACACATAAAGTTTTAATGCATTTTTTGGTGCAGTTTTTGGTTCAGTTTCTGAGCCAGCAGTGGACCCAAACGGAAGGAAAGGTATAAAGAAAAGACAAATGCATCTCCTTTCTTTGTGTCTACCTCTGCAATTGGCTAAAAAAAACTGTACCAAAAATTGCTTTAAAAGTTTGTGTGTGATCATGGCCTTAATGTGGCCCTGGGTAAATGGAGGGGAAGTATAATGACGGGTAGGGAGACAGACAGGTGAGCCCTAATCTACCTGCCACTCAGTCCCTGCCTACTTGCATGGCCCGTCCTAGGCGACGGCGTACAACTGGACGACGGTCCCTACGCTCAATATGTGCACGACAGACAAACAGACAAGGGTACACAGAAGCTAAGGGAAATGGGGCAGTTGCCCACGGCAACACCGTGAGCAACAAGAGTAGTGAACAAGCCGAGTCAAACCAGGAGTGTACGAGGTACCAAACGCAGAGCAGGAGAGTAGTCAGTAAAGCCAGGGTCAATATGAAGCAGAGGTCAATAGTACAAGCAGCAGCAGAGCAAGGAAACAGGCAGAATCACAGGCAAAGGAGGAGCAGGAAATGAAGGTATAAATAGACAGAGGGCGGGAGCTAGCTCCGTCTGGCCAGGCTGTGATAGGCTCTCCCACTTCTCAGCCTCCCAGCCCGAGTGGTAGATGATCGAGTCACTCTATCAGACTTAGGAGCAGGTGCAGACTGATTAACCACGGGCGTCGACACAGAAGCTGTATCTGGCAGATCCTTTACAGGAAGAATATAGGAAAAATTCTTCTTCACCTCTTTATTTGAACAACAAATGTAAATTCATATACGCTTATAGTGTTTCATTAGAAATTAGATGTGATTTAAAGTATTATTCTTTAAAAAAAACACTGTATTTTGTTTAACAGAACACTCATTGATTCGGTTTCATAGTCATAAAGTGATACTAAGAGTCAGCAAGGTGTGAAAACCACTTAGGCTTGATAAGAAAAAATACCTAAAATATACGTTGCATGTAGCAAAGGGATGTTTATCATGTATGGATGGGAAACTACATGAATTATAAACGGGGTAAAAAAAGGGAATAGCCCTGCTCCTTTTTATTGTAAAAACAGTCAAACTGAATGAATAATATGATCACACCTGTAATAATAAAGGAAATATAATTTTAAAAAAAATGACAAAATACAGTTTTAGCTTTCAAACTGATTTTTTTTCTTCTGTTTTATATAAAGAGGTTAAAATGGCTGCTATTTTAGAAAAAAAATGTCATCAGATATAGAGCAAATTTTCAGACAATCTTGATAGTAAAGCATCCTATATTACTGATGGTATTTATTGAATTATAATTTCTATTAGAATTGTTCCACTTTTCTGTTAAATTGCTATTGAGTGAAGGGGTTTTTTAGTTATGAAAACGTTTTCTAAAGCAGTGCTGCCAATGGAAAAAGAATCTAAAGTTCCCTGTAAGGCCATGTTCATACGTAGCGAAAACACTGCAAAATGTACTGGATTTTCTGTGCGGAAATACCACAGCGTAATATAGTAGCAGCAAAGTGGATGAGATTTCATCAAATCTCATCCAAACTGCAGAAAAACCTGACTTGCTGTATGAATTTTCAATCTGCAGCATGTAAATTCCTCTTGAGAAACTCTACAAAAAAAAACAATTTTAGGCTACTTGTGAATTTACCCTTAGGGTATGTTCACACACAAATTCAAAAACGTCTAAAAATGACAGAGCTGTTTTCCGAGAAAATAGCCTCTGATTTTTCAGCCGTTTTTGAAGCTGAAAACGTTAGGTGTTTTTTTGGGTCGTTTTCCATGGACACGATGAAAAACAGCTCCAAAAATCGGCTCAATAAGTGACATGCTCCTTATTTTTCCGTGCCATATTTTTACGCAACGTTTTTTAAAATGGCGGCGTAAAAAAAGCCCCGTCTGAACGAAACACCATTTCTCCAATTAAATGCAATGGGCACATGTTTATAGGCGTTTAGCTACTGTCTTTTACAGGCGTAATTTATCATATCTCTAATGAAGGGTCAAAATTACTTAACCATATGCACCATCAGCATAAAAAGATCTTTCTAGTTTTTAGATGCATAATACATCTTTACAAGGGATATTGTTAAGCACACTTTTGCCAACCAGACTTTGCGTATTGGAGATTTTTCACACATCCAAAAATTCGGAAGTTTTTCTTGCTGAATAGAGGGATATAATCAAATAAATTTTATTTATTAAATATTTTTAAACCATGGCAATAACCAAATACACACAGAAGCGGTTCCAAAGACATAGCAATTTCATATATCTGCTTTAGTTCATCCAGTACATCCTTCTAAAAGATGTTCAACTTGGGACAGTTCGACATCAGGTGGATAAGATTATCTGGAAAAATCTGATATTTAGGACAAAGTTGTGACCTATCAGTTTTACATTTTTATAATAATACGGGAATAAAAAATGCCTTGTGAAATATAAATAGCTGCGATGTTCTATAATGTATTGACAGGAATACTTTCACCAATGATTTCTTCATACACTTCCCTGCATACTCGTAAATATTGCTGCAGCCGAACTCCCATTTATTCTTTAGGGAAACAAAGTAATCTATTTTTCCCTTGCTATATAAATTTCCATAGATTTTTTTAGACTGCCCTTTATCTTGTATATTTTAAATATATGGGACACAGAATCTAACAATAAAAAAATGTCTATTTGAAATGTCCCGCTTACTTATCACTGACCTCTGTTTGGGTGTAACCCAGCAAAAGGATTGTATGGCATTGAGAAATGGGAGGTGGTGGCCGGCCACTAGAGGGCGCTGTGAGGTTAGTACATCGACAGTGTTTAGTGTGTGGAGTGATATACAAGAGAGGTCTAGTGAGGAAGTGTCTAGAGAGAGGTCTGAGAAGCGCTGGACAGGAAGAGACAGAGACTGGACTGAGAGAGCTGTAGCAAGTAAGGAAGACATTGTGACTCAGATAACTGTAAAAGATAAAGAGCATTCTGGCCAGCAGCAGAGCATAAGTAATGTGAAGTATCAGACACGCATTTACTGGAGTTCCAAGTTAAGGAGATCCGGCTGAGTTAAGAAGAGAGTGTTTAGAGCAAGAAGCTGAAGACGCCATTTTGAGCATAAGGTAACATAGAGCCATTAACTGCCGGATCATCAGAGAGTGCATTGTATTACATTGCCGGACCTCAAAGATCACATTACACTAAACCTGGAAGCTAAGAGACTTTATTATCCTAAGGCACCGGATAAAGAGAACATATTTTAATCATTACGGATTATAAGAGACTGTGTTATATTGAAGTGCCGGATAAAAGCAGAGACTGTATTGTTTACCGAGCCCCAGTTATATTTTGCCTAGAGCTCAAGTTTTTGACTGTTGTCATATTTTCTGCATGTTCAGTAAAGACAAAACGAATATAATCCCGGTGTCAGTAATTATTGTCCTTAAAGTCATATTACAACTTGGCGTAGTCGGCAGGATGGATGCAGATACAATGGACGAGACAACATTATCATCCAGTGTGACCCATCCAATGATACCGGTGGGAGCCCTCTTAAATCATTTGCCAAAGTTTAATGGATCTGATCTATTGTTGGAAGATTGGAGTGAACGGCTGGAAGGAGCGGCACGGCTCTGTAATGTCGCTCCACATTTAAAAGTAGAATTGGCGCTAAGTACCTTAGAAGGAGAAGCTAGGAAAACCGTTTTGTTACAGCCAGCACGACACCGACAAACCTTCGAACAAATTCGGCAGCTATTAGATGATGTGTATGGGGATACGTCCTCTGAGGGCATGATAAGGAAGCGATTCTTTGCCCGCCAGCAGAAAGAAGAAGAGACACTGGCGCAGTTTGCAAATGGATTACAGGAAATAATGGCAATGTTGCAACGTAAAGAAGAACAATCAGCCGGGTCCTTTACCAATGTACACGTAGTATTGCGGGATCAGTTTGTAATAGGTCTCAAGAATCCACCGTTAAGGAGAACTCTGAAGGAAAAGTTAAAGAAAGAACCAGATATGACGATTCATCAATTATTGACGGAAGCTATCGCATTGGAAAAAGAGGAATCGGCCAGCACTGATACGGTGGTCAGGCAAGCAGAAATTGTAACCAAGAAGAACCCCGACATGGAGGCAAGGATGGAGTCATTGGAAGGTGCCATGAGAGAGTTGAAAGCCGCTATTACTAATAAGCCTGACCCTGGAACTCCAGTTCGATACTCACAAGAGAGACAGTCGTTTGCAGATAGGAGGAAGCAAGGTAGGAATGCTCCAGACTCTACCATCTGCTATAATTGTGGCCGAGCAGGACACATTGCTAGAAATTGCATGCGTTCTCACTATCAGAGCAATCGCAGGAATTTAAACTAGAACGACCTGTAGTTGAGGGGCAAACTACAGGGGAGTCCACGGATACATGCCCTGCGTTAGATGCTACAGATATAGTGGGGGAATGTCCCGTCGTCGTAGCAAAATTCAATGGCGTTGAGTTGTCATGTTTAATCGATACTGGATCTCAAGTGACCACTATGGATAAAGTTGTGTTTGAAACTTATTTCCCTTCCTTGTTATGTGAGAAGAGTGACACTTGGATAAGACTCAAGGCAGCTAATAGTTTACCTATCCCTATCCTGGGAGTTATACAAATGGACATTTCAATATGGAATCGTGATTTGAACAAAAAGGGGGTTATCATAGTAGAAAAAGCTATGGACTCTGAAATTCCCGTGATTCCATGAATGAATATATTGCGGGACTTAGATGGAGTAATGTCACAAGAGCTGGGCCCAAAATACTGGAAACAAATACCCACTCAACGACCTTCTCAAATGGCTTTACAGCGCACTTTAAAACATTGTCGCATTAATGGAGAACTGTTAAATTGGCCTGGAAGGGTAGGACTGGTTAAGATACCAGCCTCTCGAAGTATACAAGTACCAGCAGGCCATGAAATGTTGTTACCCTTGCCAGTGGGTACTAATAAAGTGTTAAAGGGCACCACTGTGTTAATTGAATCAGCTCTGCAGAAAGAAGGAGTAGCCGTGGCCCGGTCGATATGCAAGGTACAGGCTGGACAAGTATTATTACGAGTGGTTAATATCACGAAACAAAATGTAACCTTATTTCCCCGGGAACTAGTAGCTGAAGTGTTTCCGGTGAGGGAGGAACAAGTGGAAAGCCGTTCAGATTGGCAAGTGAGTTATCCTTGTGAAAGTGTAGCTGTGGTTACAGTGTGTCGAGCCACCACTCAAGCTAATGACACCATTGGGAGGCGATTACTGGAGCAAATACCTTTAGAAGGAACGGATTTGACTACCAGACAAATAGATGAAGTGGCGGGAGTGTTAGGAGAGCACTCCAAGGCTTTTTCCAAGAATGAAGCAGACTTTGGGTTGACAACAACTTTAGAACATGAAATACATACGGGAAATGCTCACCCGGTACGAGAACGATACCGTACCATTCAGCCCGCTTTTTATCAAGAAGCCAAAGTGTTGCTAAAACGCATGCTAGACAGTCATGTTATCCGACCCAGTAAAAGTCCATGGGCTTCTCCCATAGTATTAGTAAAGAAGAAAGATGGAAGCTTGCGGTTCTGTGTAGATTACCGGCGATTGAATGCCTGCACCGTCAGAGATGCATACCCTTTACCACGAATAGAAGACTCTTTGCTGGCTTTGGGTAAGGCCAAATACTTCTCTACCCTGGATTTGGCCAGTGGGTACTGGCAAGTACCAGTTGCAGAAGAAGATCGAGAAAAGACTGCATTCATCACCCCTATGGGGTTATACGAATTTTTGAGAATGCCGTTCGGTCTAACCAATGCACCAGCTACATTTCAGCGCTTGATGGAAGTTTGTTTGGGAGATTTAAACTTTGAATGTTTGCTCATCTACCTAGATGACATCATTATCTTCTCAGCCACTTTCACAGAACATTTGGAAAGATTGAAAGTGGCACTTACGCGTATCGAAGAACATGGTCTAAAACTAAAACCGGGCAAATGTCACTTGTTTAAAGAAAGAATTGAGTACCTGGGACACGTGGTTACTAGAGACGGTGTACAACCAATGGATGCCAAAGTACGAGCCGTGCAACAATGGCCGGTACCAAAGACAGTAACAGAGCTTAGAAGTTTCCTAGGACTGATTGGATATTACAGACGGTTCATACAGAATTTTGCTAAGGTGGCTGCTCCCCTATATGTGTTACTGAATGTAACCAAACCGGGAGTCGATCATAAGAGAAGTATCACTTGGGGAATAGAGGCTGAACAAGCCTTCCAAGAGTTAAAAAGACGACTAACTGGTGCTCCTGTCTTGGCGTATGCAGATTACTCTCTACCATTTGTTTTGTGTACCGATGGAAGTTTAAAAGGATTAGGAGCTGTTCTTTCTCAAGTGCAGAATGGACGGGAACGTGTCATTGCTTATGCCAGTCGGACGCTGAGAGATGGGGAAAAGAATCCGGACAACTATAGCTCATTCCGGTTGGAACTTTTGGCAGTCGTATGGGCGGTTACCGAGCGATTTGCAGATATCTTGCTGGGCGCAGAGTGTGTGTTATGGACTGACAATAATCCATTGGTTCATTTAGACTCGGCCAAATTGGGTGCTATGGAGCAACGTTGGCGAGCACGACTTAGCAAATTTAAATTTACTGTGAAGTACCGCCCAGGACGAGCTAATGGGAATGCAGATGCCCTGTCCCGTAATCCAGTAGATTTGCCTGAAGGACTGACTGAAGAGGAGTTAGAGGAAACAGAGACTCCTAATTTCCTTGCCAATGAAGTACATGATCAGATGCCAGGTGAGAATATTCAAAGTGCTCCGGTGCATACTGGGGAGCCCATAAGAGAAACCATCGATCAATGGACTGCTGAAGAATGGAAGAAACAGCAGTTGCAAGATATTCAAATTCGGACTGTAAGAAGATGGGTGCTAGAGAGATACCGACCCAATCAACGAGAGCGATTGCGATTGTCTGGAGTGGGACAGAGAATATATCGCCAACGAGATAGATTGGCAGTAAAACAAGGGATATTGTACCGCCGAGTATTCCTACCGACCATGGAAGGACCCGTCTGGCAAGCTGTGTTGCCGGAGCGAGAGTTAGAAAGTACGGTTAAGTGGATGCATGAGAAAAAGGGGCATATACAGACGCATTATCCATTACAGTTGGTCATGATGGACTATTTGACAGTAGATGAGTCTTTACAAGGGTACAGATATTTATTGGTTGTGATAGACCACTTCACCAAATTCACAGTGGCCGTACCTACCAGAGATCAAACGGCTGAATCTGCGGCACAGGGATTGTGGACTCATTTCATCTTACCCTATGGATGTCCTTCACAGCTTCACTCTGATCAAGGAGCTTGTTTTGAGGGGCGAGTAATAGAAGAATTATGCAGATTGTACCAGATTAAAAAGACCCGCACGACCCCGTATCACCCTCAAGGGAACGGGGCCTGTGAAAGGATGAATCGGACCATATTGCAGTTGTTGCGAACACTGGAGAAACAAAAAAAAGAGAGATGGCCTGACTACATTGCAGAATTAATCTGGATCTATAATAACACTGTACATGCCACTACTGGATATTCTCCTTTTCTGTTAATGTTCGGAAGAAATGGACGATGTCCCCTAAATTTAATGATGCCTATCCCGGAAGAACAAGAAGAGTGGATTCCGCAGACCTGGATGTGGGGTCATCGACGCAAGGTACAAGAAATGTATAATTTAGTGGCGCAGAGACTGGGGCCTCATGATCTTACAGTAAATCAGAAATTGAAGGAACTACCTTTGCAAGTGGGTGATAGAGTAATCGTGCGAAACCAGGGTGCAAGAAGAGCAGGAAAGCTGCAATGGAAGTGGGAAACCTTGGCGTATGAGGTGGTGCGTCAGCCCAATCCATATATTCCTGTATTTGTGATCAAGCCGGAGGGTAGTAGTGGCCCTTTGAAAACCGTACACAGAAATATGCTGAGACCCTGCACATTTATAAGTCATGAACCAGAAGCAAACACTAGAGATACTCCTGTTGCAACACCCGTTCCCATAGATGAAGGTTGGTGGAGTCCGCCGGTTCAAGTACCAGAGAGACAAGAAAGTACCAGTGAAGTACAAGAAGAGAATGTTACTCCTGTGGAAGAAGAGTTGTCACAGGTACGTCATTCTCAGCGATCCAATTTTGGAAGACTTCCTTCTAGGTTTGAAGGATTTGTGACGCCACAGCAAGTTGCCGGGACGGCAACTGATAAACCTGGGGGAAAAGATGTAACCCAGCAAAAGGATTGTATGGCATTGAGAAATGGGAGGTGGTGGCCGGCCACTAGAGGGCGCTGTGAGGTTAGTACATCGACAGTGTTTAGTGTGTGGAGTGATATACAAGAGAGGTCTAGTGAGGAAGTGTCTAGAGAGAGGTCTGAGAAGCGCTGGACAGGAAGAGACAGAGACTGGACTGAGAGAGCTGTAGCAAGTAAGGAAGACATTGTGACTCAGATAACTGTAAAAGATAAAGAGCATTCTGGCCAGCAGCAGAGCATAAGTAATGTGAAGTATCAGACACGCATTTACTGGAGTTCCAAGTTAAGGAGATCCGGCTGAGTTAAGAAGAGAGTGTTTAGAGCAAGAAGCTGAAGACGCCATTTTGAGCATAAGGTAACATAGAGCCATTAACTGCCGGATCATCAGAGAGTGCATTGTATTACATTGCCGGACCTCAAAGATCACATTACACTAAACCTGGAAGCTAAGAGACTTTATTATCCTAAGGCACCGGATAAAGAGAACATATTTTAATCATTACGGATTATAAGAGACTGTGTTATATTGAAGTGCCGGATAAAAGCAGAGACTGTATTGTTTACCGAGCACCAGTTATATTTTGCCTAGAGCTCAAGTTTTTGACTGTTGTCATATTTTCTGCATGTTCAGTAAAGACAAAACGAATATAATCCCGGTGTCAGTAATTATTGTCCTTAAAGTCATATTACATGGGTATATTTAAAAAAAATTGGCATTTTGAGGGACAAAATTATTTTTGCAACTGCACAAATGTTTTAAATTCATCATTTTTATTGTGTTAAAGAGGCTCTGTCACCAGATTTTGCAACCCCTATCTGCTATTGCAGCAGATAGGCGCTGCAATGTAGTCCCCCCCCCCCCACTTTTATAACCAGCCAGATACAACACAGCAGCAGCAGCCTAGCATTACAAGGGTGGGAAGGTCCACTGTTTTTGGCCCTTCCCAGCCTCATAATACCAGCCTGCGGCCGCCCCAGAGCCCGACCATCACAACAGATGGTCGGGTACTGGATCGTACCTGGCTCTTCCCGGCACCCCTGGTGGTGGTGGGTACCGGGGTAATAATGGTGGTTAGTGTTAGCCTCTGCACCGGCTAACACTAAGCCTCGCCTTAGTAATGGATGTTGTCACTCAGACAGCGGCCATTACTAAAGTGGTAGTAATAAAATTTGAAAAGAAAAAGACAAAGATATAGATAAAATATTTTATTGAAATAAAGCACCCCCAACACAACCCTCATTAACCATTTTATTGTAGAAAAAAAAAACGTCATCGAAGTAGTCCTCGAAACCGACGTAGTCCAAACACCAAACCTGTAAAAAAAAAAAAAATGAAATAAAACATGTCGTAGGCTTAGATTCAGTTTAATGTGTGATACTGACTGTTATACCATGTATAGAAGCCTGCCGTGAAGTTGACTTAGATACAGGGCGCCAGCAGACAGTATCATACATGGCCATACAGACATATGTACAAACAAACATACATGCAAACATACATACATATATACAAACATACATACATACATATATACAAACATACAAGCATGCACATATATACATGCAAACATACACACACATATATACATACATACATGCAAACTATCATACATACATACATACATGCATACACACACACATGAAAACATACATACATACAAACAAACATGCAAAGATACATACATACATATATACAAGCATGCACAAATATACATGCAAACATAAATACATGCAAACATAATTACATACATGCACATATATATAAACATACATGCAAACATACATGCAAAAATAAAAACATGCAAACATACATACATGCATGACAACATACATACATACATACATACATGCAAATATACATACAAACATGCACATATATACATACATGCCAACATACATGCAAACATACATGCACATATATACATACATACATGACAACATACATGCAAACATACATTCATGCAAACATACATAAATGCAAACATACATACATACATGCAAATATATACATGCAAATATACATACAAACATGCACATATATACATACATGCCAACATACATGCAAACATACATGCACATATATACATACATACATGACAACATACATACATACATACATGCAAACATACATACATAAATGCAAACACATACAAACATACATTCATGCAAACATACATACATACATGCAAATATATACATGCAAATATACATACACACATGCACATATATACATACATGCCAACATACATACATACATACATACATGACAACATACATACATGCAAACATACATACATGCAAACATACACACATGCAAACATACATACATACATAGATGCAAATATATACATGAAAATATACATACAAACATGCACATATATACATACATGCCAACATACATGCACATATATACATACATACATACATGACAACATACATACATACATACATACATACATACATGCAAACATACATACAAACATACATTCATGCAAACATACATACATACATACATGCAAATATATACATGCAAATATACATACACACATGCACATATATACATACATGCCAACATACATACATACATACATGACAACATACATACATGCAAACATACATACATGCAAACATACACACATGCAAACATACATACATACATACATACATGCAAATATATACATGCAAATATACATACACACATGCACATATATACATACATGCCAACATACATGCAAGCATACATGCACATATATACATACATACATGCCAAAAAAATAAAATAATACGTTCATACTTACTTTCCTCCTGTCCGGCCTCCAGCGATGACGTTTCATCCATGTCGCCGCTGCAGCCTGTGATTGGCTGCAGAGGTGGTCACGTGGGATGAAGCGTCATCCTGACGTGCGTGACCGCCACTACAGCCTGTGATTGGCTGCAGCGGCGAAAGGGATGAAACGTCATCGCTGGAGGCCGGACAGGAGGAAAGTAAGTACGAACATATTATTTTTATTTTTTTATTACATTAAAATTTTATTTTCCGCACGCCGAGCATGTACTGTCAAGGTTGCTGAAAGAGTTAGTGCAGCCCATTAACTCTATCAGCACCCTGGACAGTAGCATGCTCGGCGCACGGAAGTGACAGGTTCGGTCCGAACTAGTTCGGTCCGAATCGAACTTTTTTGTGAAATTCGGCGAACTAGCCGAACCGAACTTTTGAAAAGTTCGCTCATCTCTAGTCCCCACAAAAAAACAAGCTCCATTATCTGTAAAATAAAACAGTTATGGTTATCAGAACAGTGTTTTTATTTTGTAAAAGTAATAAAACTTAAAAGAAACAATATCAATTTGGTATCGCTGTATTTGTACTGACTCGGAAAATAACGTTAACATGTAATTCTTACTACACGGTAAGCGTTGTAAAAACAAAACCCCCAAAAAAATTCAAAATCTCTGTTTTTGTTTTATTCTACCCCTATACATTTTTCTTTTAATTGTCTCCAATACATTATACAGTACAATAACTGGTGCCTTTAAAAGAAAAAAAAAAAAAAAACCCGTCCTGCAAAAACCAAACTCTCATGCAGCTATGTCGACGGAAACAAATCAAATTGTTATGGCTCTTAAAAACTGGGATAAAAAAAAAGTAAATTAAAAAACAATAACTGGTAGCAGTGCCAAGGGGTTAAACTGGGCAGGACAGTTTCAGTCTACCCTTTCATTAGATCTTTAAAAATCTGATGTTGTACTGAAAGTAAGTGGTAGGGCACGTCCAGACGTGGCGGAGTTTTTCCGCTGTAAATGTTGGTGCAGATTTGGGGCAATTACGCAACGAATCTGCACCAACATTTGCATATTTCACAGGTAATTCAGATGTTGCAGAAAACACAGCGGACTTGCCACAGATTTCAGTTTTTGCATTGCAAAGGCTGAAATCCGCAGTGAAATTCCGCTTCTTCTCCACAACAGACAGTGCATGCTGCGGACTATGGTCCGCAGCGGAGTTTTCCGCAGCGTCTGAACTAACTTGCCTAAAAATTTATTGAAACAGCTGTAAAAAGCGGCCACTGGAGAATTCCACTACCGACTGTCCGCAGCGGAATTCCACAGCAATTCCGCCATGTCTGGAGGTGCCCGTAAACTCAAATTCACTGTGATTCAAGTATCATAACTGACACAAGTTTGTCGTTTTCTTTTGTTGTTGTAGTTGGCAGTATTAACATCTAAAGCACCTAACTGGAACTTACTTCATAAAAGTCCTTTTCCTGTAGCTATTTTACTAAAGAGTCCATTACTACACAAAATGGACTTCTGATGTGTAGTGTTATTAGCAGATTAAGATGAGTAAGGGAAACTATGTCATGGAAATAACTTCTTCCTTAGAAAATAATACACACTTGGGAGAAAAACATGAAGAGACATGAATTTTCCTAATGTAACTATCAGAAAGCCTCAGCAGTTTCTTAAATTAGTCATCGAGGGTAAAGTGACAGTATAGTGACACCCTTGTGGTCAAATTGTTTTCTATATGAAATGTGCTAACAATGTAAGTGACTGTACAATTTAGCAGATTGTGCTCACAACCCACACTAGATGTGGCATGACCAACCTGTGGGAGATTAACCTCATGGTGCTTATGTCACCATTATAATCAGGGGCGTAGCTAGGGGGGGGGCAAGCGGGGCACGTGCCCCGGGCGTAGTTCAGAGGGGGGCGCCAGCGCCCCCCTCCTCCTGCACTATAATTGTACCTGTGTCGCAAGGACACAGGTACAATTAGAAGCAATGAATGACCGGGTACGCTCCGTGCCCGGCCATTCAGCGCCTCTCCACGAATGAAGCGACTGGTACCTTTTGTACCAGTGACGCTTCCATCGATGAAAGGCGCTGACTGACTGGCAGGGAAAGTCATCCTGCCCAGCCAATCAGCGCCTTTCATAGACGCCGCGTTCAACCCCCAGGAGACCTGCGCAGAAGAGAGCAGGTCTCCATGGCTGCCGGACGGCGTGGGAGCGGGAATAAGGTGAGTTTGAAATGATTATTTTTTTAATTGTAATAGAAGTGTGCGGCTGTATCTGCGGGGGGGACTTTGTCTACGGGGGTGTCTATCTACAGGGGGACTATATCTACAGGGCTGGGCTATATACAGGGGGACTATAGCTACAGGGCTGGGCTATATACAGGGGGACTATATCTGCTGGGCTATATACAGGGGGACTATATCTACAGGGGGGCTATATGCAGGGGGACTATATCTACAGGGGGCTATATACTGGAGTGGGCTGTCTATAGAGCACCATATACAGGGGTGGGCTATATAGTATATAGCCCCCTGTAGATATAGCCCACCCCTGTATATGGTGCTCCATAGATAGCCCACCCCAGTATATAGCCCCCCCTGTAGATATAGTCGCCCTGTATATAGCCCAGCCCTGTAGATATAGCCCACCCCTGTAGATATAGCCCACCCCTGTAGATATAGCCCCCCCCCCCTGTAGATATAGCCCCCCTGTGTATATCCCAGCCCTGTAGATATGGTCCCCCTGTAGATATGGTCCCCCTGTAGATATGGTCCCCCTGTAGATATAGCCCACCCCTGTATATAGTATCCCACAAATAGCTCCCCCTATAGTGCTCCACAGAAAGCCCACCCCTGTATATAGCCCCATTGTACATATAGTCCACCCCTGTATATAGTGCTCCACAGATAGCCCACCCTTGTATATAGTATATACAGGGATGGGCTATCTGTGGAGCACTATATACAGGGGTGGACTATCTAGTGGAGCACTATATACAGGGGTGGACTATATGTACAAGGGGGGCTATATACAGGGGTGGGCTATCTGTGAAACACTATATACAGGGGTGGACTATATGTGGAGCACTATATACAGGGGTGGGCTATATCTACAGGGGGCTACATACATGGTTGGGCTATCTGTAAAGCTCTATATACAGGGGTTGGCTATATCTACAGGGGGCTATATACAGGGGTGGGCTATCTGTAGAGCACTATAGGGGGAGTTTTTTGTGGGACACTATATACAGGGGTGGTCTATATGGGGGCACTATCTACAGGGGCTCTATGGCAGGCACTATCTACAGGGGGCTCTATGGCAGGCACTATCTACAGGGGGCACAGTGTGTGTGGGACACGGTGTATGGTGCTATTATAACTAGAGGTGCAGTGTTTGGCGCTATTATATTTAGGGGTGTAGTGTGTGTGGTATAATGATAACTTTATTTATAGGTGCAGAAATGTTGGTAAAGTGAGAAGCTGAAGACATATGAGCGGCAAACTGCAGAAATGGACCGGGAGAAGTCATCATAGAGGTCTGGACCGGATGGAGAAAAAGAACTAGAATCTGAGACATCACCGGTGAGTCACTTAATGTAAATGTTTATTCTGCCTCTAATCAGTAATGTAGTCACTGTATGATCTGCAGCAAGATGATGGGTGGTGTGATTATGATATGATTTATTTTTTGTGAAACGGCATCTCCCAGCATATCCTTACCATTGTTCGGGCCATGCTGGGAGCTGTAGTTTTACATCGTACACACCTATATGGCAGGGGTTGCACTAAATTGAGCTGTATTTGTTCTGGTGTAGTATATATGTAGTGAGCTTGGTTCTGGTGTTGTGTATAGAACCATATTGCTTGTGAAATGGAAAAATAATTTTATGCTCGCGTTACATAAAAAGAAATGACACGTCGATTGGTAGAGAAAACAAACATGGGGAAGGAGATGTCGGGAAAGAGGTTGCGCGGGGGGGGGGGCGCCAAACTGAATCTTTGCCCCGGGTGCTGGAGAACCTAGCTACGCCTCTGATTATAATGTATATTTCTGCCAGACACTGCTTCTCCATGTATATATGCATACATATAACTGCAATGACTCCATGACCACAGATGAGGAGAAGGTGGAAAATTTGAAGGCATTTGAATAAGGAAACCCGTGGAAACTCTTGAAATATAATGAACATAGATTCTAAACAGTGAAAAGACCAGGGATCAGCAACCTTAGGCACTCCAGCTGCTATAAAACTACAACAGCGTGCTTGAATAATAAAGCCTCTGGCTGTCAGGGCATGCTGGGAGTTGTAGTTTCTCAACAGCTGGAGTGCCGAAGGCTGCTGACCCCTGGAATAGACAATAGACTGATTAGAACATGCAATGTATCAAAGGGATAATTGCTATGAAAAGGGGTTCTCCAGAATGTTTACATTGATGGCCTATCCTGAGACTATTGAAAGGGCCAAGGTGCGGAAGTGAAGGTGACATCTTTCCCTTGCACACAGGATGACACCTATCCATAATACAGAGCTCACAGACTGCTAAAAGCCCATACTTGTACCTCTTTGCACCTACGATTTTATACGGACCAGTCGCTATACACCATACAGGGTCCATGCATGCCATTAAGTCCTTAACAGGCAACTACAAGCTTTGAACATACAAATGCAAATACTCACTCAGACACAAATGCAACAATAGAGAGGATCTTTGTGTGAGATCTTTAAAGCAGATTTAAAAGCCTTTGTGGTAAAATTATTTTCTCATTTGAAGCCAGGATGACAGTTCAACCAAGGCTGGGTTCACACGGCGCAAGTAGAGTGCGAAAATGTGCCTTTTTTTCTGCAAATCGTGGGAATCCAGTCTCAGAGGCAAATGGGGTAATTGTCATGGATCTATTATTACTATTCTTAGTGGGTTTGGATTGAAGACTACTGTATCTTTTTAGACTCGAGTTTGTCACCCCCCTCCCCTGGTGCCTGTGTTCCGGAGATTCCATTTTGTTTTTTCTGATGGAGGGTGGCTAACTCTCAGTAAATTCACAGACAGTTTGTAAAAATAGGGGACTTTTTTCCAAGGTCCGCAATAAACAATTGCTGTGTCCATCTTTTTTTTTTTTAAGCTGCAGAAGCATGTGTGGGTAATAGTAATTCTCATCATTTTAAAGTTTATAGTAAATGCTGCTAATTATTACAAGCAGATCTATTCCTGCATGCTTGTTGTCTTCCAGCTCTGGAGCAGTAACTGGGGCACTTGCTGAGGAAACTGCTGCACTGCTGATTCATCACTGAAGGTCAGATGACCACACTAAGGTGAGTCACTGTGGCTTATTTAGAGGGAGTGACCTGATGGGTCTGATTGGGTGTTGGTTATAGTACTTGCTATGTGTGTTTGCCATGTGCTAGTCAGCTCGTGTGTTCCAGTCTAGTGTAGTTTTTCCTCAGTCCTTGTTTACTTCTGCGTCTAATCCTGTTAGTTAGATATTTATCCTGTTAGTTAGATATTTATTTAGATTTTCCAATTTGTTTGTAAAGAAATGTATCTATCTGTTATTTTTGGCTAAATTGTCCAGGAAAAAAAAAAGCAGTTAGCAACACTTATGAAGGTATCTAGAAAATTAACTCTTGCTTAACCCCCTTCCCGCCGCCATTTTTCGGATTTTCTCTTTCGGTTTTTTTCCTCCCCACCTTCCAAATGCCATAACTTTTATTTATTGTATGTAATAATGTGGTCGGAAGCTGTAAAACAAATATTTGTGGGGTGGAGTAGGGAAAAAAACAGCGATTCCTCAATATTTTGTGGAGTTTTGTTTTTTACAGCATTCACCGTGCGGTAAAAACGGCATGTTAAATTTATTCTGCGGGTCAATACGATTACATCAATACCAAATTTATATTGTTTTTTTATGTTTTACTACTTTTACAAGGAAAAACGGATTGTTAAAAATAAAATTTGAGTTTTGTCGCCATATTCTGACAGCCATAACTTTTTTATTTTTCCGTCGATTTAGCGATATGAGGGCTTATTATTTGCGCAAAAAGCTGTAGTTGATACCATTGGGGTACATGAGACTTTTTTTTAAAACAACATAGTTTTATTGGTTTTGGAGAGACAAAAATTATAAACAATCTTACATTCAGATTCAATACGTAGATAAAAGCATTTTGTATGCTTAGTGCCTTCTATATATCACACATCATAATAAATGCTATGCTCTCCTGGTGTTACAGAATAAAATGGTTAACAATATAAACAAGTAAAAATACTTTTTGATCACTTTTTATTCCATTTTTTGTGTGAGATGAAGTGATCAAAAAAGAGCGATTCTGGCGGTTTAATTTTTTTATGGTGTTCACTGTGCGGACTGAATAATGGTATAATATAATAGTTCAGACTTTTACAGACGAGTCGATACCAGTTATATTCATTTGTTATTTTTTTTACTTTCTGCTTGAGGGAGGTTTTTGAACTTTGAATTTTTTTAAAAACTTTATTTTACAGTTTTTCACTTTTCTTTTTAATTGTCCCCCTACGGGATTTGAACCTGGGATCGTTGGATCGCTTACAGTCTCCTATCAAGCCCTGCGGGAGGCAGGGCTTCATAGGCGTACAGAGATGGCGGACCTGGGGACCTTCATCAAGCTCCCAAACTGCTATTCCAACCAACGCCGCCGCCCTGAAGGTGTCAAGGGGGATATGTTGGAAGTTACAGGGGGCCACCCCCTGTTTCTAGTAATTTAAATGCCGTGGTCGCTATTGACAGCGGCATTTAACGGGTTAAACGAGCGCTCGAGTTGGATCGCGCTCATTACCCTGAGGTGTCGACTGTAACACACAACCAACACGCTCGCTCTATGGAGCGGGCTTAGCACGTGTGCCCGCTCCATGCTCCCCCACCCGACGTGCCGCGTGTATATACAGCGGATGTCGGTAAGGGGTTAATAATGTCATTTACTAATCTATTTTAAAGGAACTTTTGGCTTTTGTTTGTTCTTTTTTTTAAAAACATTTCTAACTACTGATAGTAATGTTTAGAAGGTTAAAACATTTACATTCCTACAATGTAATACCTACAGATAATTAATTACAATTTTACAACATTATTTCAGGGGTAGGACAAGTTCTCCAAGGCAGAGAATTCAGAATATTATGTGCGAGACCTGTACTCGGATGTTTCCATGACTCCCATAGACTATTAATGGAGTGCCAGCGTGCATGCCCGATCGCCACTCCATTAAATGTCCTCCTCACCCTCGTTTTCACAATCGGTGTGGGTCCTATCGATGGGGCCCCCAGTGATCAGATAATTATCACCTTTCCTGTTGATAGGAGATATATGTCCGTTCTGGGACAACCCCTTAGGCTATGTTCACACGGGGTATTTTGCCGAGTTTTTTGACGCGGAAACCGCGTCGCAAAACTCGGCAGAAACGGGCCAAGAACAACTCCCATTGATTTCAATGGGAGGCGTCGGCGTCTTTTTCTCGCGAGCAGTAAAACTGCCTCGCGGGAAAAAGAAGTGACATGCCCTATCTTCGGGCGCTTCCGCCTCCGACCTCCCATCGACTTCAATGGGAGGCAGGAGAAAGCGTATATCTCGCTGTTTTATGCCCGCGGCGCTCAATGGCCGCGGGCGAAAAACGGCGCGATAATTGCTGTTCACACGGAGTATTTTGGGGGAGGAATATCTGCCTCAAAATTCAGTTTGGAACTTTGAGGCAGATATTCCTCCCCCAAAATACTCCGTGTGAACATAGCCTTAATGCTAGCCCAATGCTTCTTACACAAATGCTTTGTACAGAAACACATACGGTACTTTCACATTTACAATTTTTTTGACACAAATGTAAACAGAAAAAAAATAAAAAACTGAATTGTAATTCGACTAGTGTTGCAATTCCATCCTCTGACTAATTATCTCCTTGAGTTCTCCTAGGTAATATCTATTCACTTATGAGTTTTCCAGATCTTCAGAGAAGAAGTGTCATTATGATGATTAAATGAAACCGGTATGAATAAGAAACTAATTTTGGTTTATACTTCCTGTCCTACTGTGCTATAAAAAGGGTTATCTGGGTTATTAAAATTGATGACCTATCCTTAAGATAGGCCATCAATATTAGATCGTGGGAGCCGGACTGTTGGCACCCCGCCGATCAGCTGTTTGAAGGGGCGTACGAGCGCTGCAGCCTCTTCATTGTTTAGATGGTTCTTCTTCCTTTTCATACTTGTACGCGCTGTTAGATTTGTAACAGCTGTGCAAGGTATTGTACCACTGTCCCATACGCTTGAATGGGACATTGGTACAATACCTTGCCCGGCCACTACAAATGTTTCTCATGGAAGACATGAAAGAGAGAGTGGGGCTGATGCAATAATATGGCTGAAAATGGTAGACTACTACTTCCTGCCTCAGCAACATAAAGAAAAAGTCTGCCACACAAATGGATGATCTTAAAAGAGAAAGACAGTTACTGCACATAAAGATTTAGGAGCAAATTAATTTTTTTTTGCTGGAGGTATACGCTAAGAAAATGTAGTAAGCATGATTGACACTCAAGGTACAAGTTAACGCGTATGCAACAATTGTATAATCTTTTTTTTTTATACTTCTAACAGAATAAATGAAAGCAGTAGTTATATATGCTTGTATAAAAAATGAGCCTAATATGACTGACAATGCTAACTGTTACACAGTTTCTGTTTCAATAGCCAAGTGCAGGAGAAGTCTAAAAAAAAAATCTATATCTATTTAGTTTTGTATACATAGTAAGGTGCAAGTTTGAAAATATGTACATAGTGTTACTCACCTCTATTCCTTCCAGTGCCTGTCTGGGCAACTCACCCAGGACCAGATTATGGGTGCCTTCCCCCAACCAACACGTGGCCCTACACCACACTAAGGCCTTATTCACACAAGCGTTGAATATGTCCGTGTGACAACCATTGAAATAACGGCTGTCACACAAACTCATGTTTTTCAATAGGGCCGTTCACACTGCCAGTGTTTCAATTTTGTTCCGATTTCACGGATTCCTCCATAGGCTCAAGTCTATGGAGATCCGTGAAAACGGGACCCGCATGGGGACACCTCGGACGTGAAAAAGTCACGTTTTCACGTTTGAGTTTCCCCAGACTCGTGTGAATCTAGCCTAAGGCCTCATGCACACATCCTTCACCGTTTTGACGTCCGTTTATAACGGATCCGTTTGTCCGTTATGACTTCCGTGAGCTTTCCGTTTTCACTCCGTGTCCGTTCTGTTTTTCCGTTTTAAACGGACGTTGTGCATCCGTTTGTCTTCCGTTGGAAGCGGTCCATTAAAAAAACGGAAGGTAGCCATCCTTTTATCACCATCCCTAGCACTTCTCTTTATCGGTATAAATGAGATACCTATAGACCGTAGGGTGATTGCTGCACATATTCTCTTGGCTACTAAGTTGGGGATAACCAGGTATTGGAAAAGTGTGACCCTTCCCTCTATTGGTGACATTTCTGACATGCTAAATGTTACGTGTGCCTATGAAAAAATGATGGCATATAAAGATCACAATATGTGGAGAACTGGAAGAACTGGTATCTCCTTCCTCAGAATTGTATACTCCCGTAATGCATATTTGAAACTGATGTATTAAAGCCTGAAATTCTCTATTTTTTCTGTTTTCTGTCTTTACGTTCTTATGTCCTGTTTTGAAGGGCACTTTTGTGTACATTTACCATATGCGACATGTTTTACTGTATTTTCTCTGTCTGCATGGTTGATGCTTCACATACGTGTGGAGGTGCTTAGAGTTGTTCTGAGTTTTCCATCCGACAATATGCATATTATGTGTATTATGTATACTATGTGATACACTGCATCTTTGTACAACCATGTGTCTGTGGTTATTGTATTATGTATGTTATCTTGACAAAATTCTTCAATAAAAAATTATTGATGGTTAAAAAAATGGAAGGTATTAAAATTAACTTAAACTTGTCACATAACGCAGGGAACACCCATACGAATGTCACATGATTGTTTTGCCGCTGTTTTCTGTAGCTTTCAGAGCATAGAGAACAGTTTGAGATTTCTCTGCTTGTCTTGCATTGGTTTCTTGCATTTTTTTGACAGAAAACATGTGCTCAAAACCAGTTGATCGTGTCCTTTTAGCCTGGCTTCTTTCTCGGTGCTTTGGACAGCAATCTGCTATGCTGGAAGAAGAACCAAGGAGGAGAAGGAGGTATTGGACTCATCCCATTGTCTCCAAACGGGCTTCCAAAGGGCATTTCCATACACTCTACCGTGACTTGAGGCAGCACCCAGAAAAATTTCAACATTTCTGCCGTATGTCAATCAGCACCTTTGATTGTCTGCTTGAGGCCATGCGTCCTGGAATTACTCTCCAGGACACATATATGAGGCGCTGCATTTCTCCTGAAGAGATTTTTTACTATTGTTAATTGTGTTCTGTTTGTTTTTAAGGTGTCACAGCTGTCTTGGCGTGTGGTAGGACCTTGTCCCTTTCCGGTCAAGAGGGAATCGTCACCACCTGACATATCAACAAGGACATGCTTTCTGCGGATGAGGTGGCGGGGTATGCTAGGTGGCCAAGACACTAAATAACCACGGGAAAGGTTCTCTATAGGCATTTGATTTATTTAACCCGTTAGTGAACGCCAATATGCCTTTTCACGGCGGCCACTAATGGGCTTTATTCTGATGAATACACCTTTTCACTGCGCTGCATCAGAATAAATAAACAGCGCAGGGAGCCGTTAAATTCGGGCAGGGGGCATCTCTGCTCGAACGGGTGAGATCGATATAGTTTAACCCCTCAGATGCAGCGCTCAATAGTTTTGGAGAGAGGGAGCTCCCTCTCTCATGCCACTGGCACCCAGCGATAAGATCGCCGAATGTCCGTGTCTTCTATGGCAGCCAGGGGACTAATAACGGCCCCCAGTTCTGCCTGTAGTAAATGCCTGCTAGGCCATGCCAGAGGCATGGCCTAGCAGTTGCCTGTCCGTTTTAAACGGACAGGCAGTAATACACTGAAATACAAAAGTATTGCAGTGTATTATTAAAGCGATCGGATGATCGCATATTAAAGTCCCCTAGTGGGACTAGTAAAAAAAGTTTAAAAAAAGTTTAATAAAGTTAATTTAAAAAAAAGAAGAAAAACACACTTTTTCCCCTTACAAAATGCTTTATTATTAAAAAAACAAAATAAAGTAAAAAAGTTACACATATTTGGTATCACCGAGTCCGTAACGAGCCCAACTATAAAGCTATTACATTATAGACAGAAAAGTGAGAATTGAATCCAGCGCTGAGTCCTTTTGGGTCTGTTAAAATAGGAAGCTTCTTCCAAGTTTTATTAGCAACAAAGTTAAAACAACAAATGTGGTGAGTACGGGTAATCCCAAAGTACAATAGAGTACTTCAGAAGCCATGACGTCAGAAACGCGTAGGCACCGCTCACACTGCTAAAACCCTCTATTGTACTTTGGGATTACCCATACTCACCACATTTGTTGTTTTAACTTTGTTACAAATAAAACTTGGAAGAAGCTTCCTATTTTAACAGACCCAAAAGGACTCAGCGCTGGATTCAATTCTCACTTTTCTGTCTATGTTTACACGTGTACCGACACGAGGACCCGTGCGCGAACGACACAACATATCCGTGATAAGGTGAGCTGAAGGAACCCTCCCACTGTTGCTATTACATTATGTAACGCCATAACAAATTAAATAAAAAACACTGGAAAATTTGCTGTTTTCTGTGAATCCTGCTTTTAAAAAAACTTGATAAAAAGTTATCAAAAAGTCGCATCTACTCCAAAATGGCACCAATAAAACTAAAAGTCGTCTCTTCAAATATGGAGACACAAAAACAAATAATTTTGAAAAAAAAGTGTCTTTACTGTGTAAAAGTTGTAAAACATACAAAATTGATACAAATTTGGTATCGTTGCAATCGTAACAACCCGCTGAATAAAGTTATTGTGTTATTTATACCACACGGTAAACGATATAAATTTTGGACGCAAAAAAGAGTGGCAAAATATTTTTTTTTCTATTCCCCCCAAAAAAAGTTAATAAAAGCTAATCAATCAATTATATGTATCCCAAAATGGTGCTATTAAAAAACACAACTTGTCCCGCAAAAAACAACACCATATATAAAAAATAGCTTGGTCATTAAGGTTTAAAATAGGCTGGTCATGAAAGGGTTAATAAAACTGTGCCCTACCCCCAGTTTACCCACAATTATAGTCATTTTCGTTATTTCTTTTTTATTTGTATAGCGGTCATGCGAATTCAGTATTACAACAGTACAATACAACAGTATTACAACAACATCGGCACCACGTGGCGTGATTACGGGGGGGGCGATGTTTGCTATGGCAACTGTAGGCCTAACAAAGGTCTCCGGTCTGCCATCATTGAAGGCTAATATGCCCCCTGTCAGTGAGAAACTGACAGGTGTAATACCCTGCACTACATAGGTATTGCAGGGTATTATTACAATGATCCAACAATTGGATCTTCAAGTCTCTAGTAGGACTAAAAAAAAAAAGTTACAAAAACTCGCCAAAAACCGGCCGAAAATGCCTCCCATTGATTTCAATGGGAGGCGGATGCGGTTTTCTCCCGCGAGCAGTTACGCCTCTGACCTCCCATTGACATCAATGGGAGGCAGAGAAAGCGTATTTAGCGGTGTTTTATGCCCGCGGCACTCAATGGCCGCGGGCGAAAACGGCGTGCAGGCAAAGGAAAATCTGCCTCAAACTTCCAAACGGAATTTTGAGGCAGATTTTCCGCCTGCAAAAAACGCCATGTGAACCCAGCCTAATAGAGAACCGCTGCCTTTTCAGCCACTTTGGAGTCTACATGTGTCTTATTTATTTAGTTATAGGTTTATTTCTTATTAGAGTTCTCACCTATTTTCCCATAAGTTGTTATAATTCTCTCTAAAACTCCAACTTTATTTCTTACACTCATCCTCAGATTCCAATCCACCACTTCTGGAAACAACTCTAAGTCCCAAGCAGCAAAGATCATACGTTCTGGACGGATGTAAAGGTTAAGAGTGAAGAGGGTTGAAGAGGTGCAGAGGGGGATTAGATCCTCTCATCTTAGCAGAGCGCCTGTGCCAGATGGATTTCTTAATGAATACTACAATAAGTGCAAGGATTTGCTTGCACCGTATCTCACTTTTTTTAAATTTAATTCATCTGGCAAAGAATGTGCGCCTCCAAGGGAGATGCTTGCAGCAAAAATTAACACCATACACAATGCTGGAAAAGATCCTATACTGCCTGGGAATTATAGGCCTATATCTCTTTTTAATGGAGATATTAAAATATTCTCTATAAGTATGGCTAAAAGGCTTCTACCAGATTTGAATACATTAACAGCAAAGGACCAGGTAGGCTTTATACTCAAAAGACAAACAAGAGACGCAACTAGAAGGGTGATCAATTTGGTTCAGTTGGCAGGACTATTGGGGGCCCCTCAGGGCTACTGTAAAGGATCTGCCAGGCACAGCTTCGGGGTTAACGCCCATAGGTAATCAGTCTACACCTGAGTCTATGTCTCTGAGACTGACTCCAGCTTCCACCACTCAGGCTGGCAGGCTTAGGAGTGGGAGAGCCTATCGCAGCCTGGCCAGACTCAGCTAGCTCCCGCCCTCTGTCTATTTATACCTGCCTTTCCTGTTCCTCCTTTGCTTGTGCTTCTTCTCGTGTGGTTTCCTGGCCCAGCTACAGCTTGTGACTATTTGATCCTGCTCCATACTGACCCCGGCTTACTGACTACTCTCCTGCTCTGCGTTTGGTACCTCGTACACTCCTGGTTTGACTCGGCTCGTTCACCTCTCTTGTTGCTCACGGTGTTGCCGTGGGCAACTCCCCATTTCCCCTAGCTTTGTGTACCCTTGTCTGTTTGTCTCGTGCACTTACTGAGCGTAGGGACCGCCGCCCAGTTGTACCCCGTCGCCTAGTGCGGGTCGTTGCAAGTAGGCAGGGACAGAGTCGCGGGTAGACTAGGGCTCACTTGTCCGTTTCCCTACCCCTATCATTACAGCTACATTAAAAAAAATGTGGTTTCTCAGGTTCTTTTCTAACGGCAATGCGATCTGTCAACACTAAACCTAATGCGCGAGTATCCGATTTGGGCTTTAAGTCCAGAGAATTTGACATCTCAAATGGAACGAGACAGAGTTGTCCCCTTTCTCCCTTAATTTTCAACCTAATTTTAGAATCCCTGGCGCAAGCTATAAGGCAAAATAGGGACATCTATGGGATAAAGATAGAGACGGGGAATTTAGAATTGGCCTCTAGGCTGATGATATTATACTTACATGCTCTAATTTGGAATGCTCAATGGAAGCTAGCAAAAAAATTCTAGACCAGTTTACACAGGTCTCGTATTATAAACTAAATGACAAAAAATGCCAAATCTTAGGAATAAACTGCTTAGATGCTCTTAGGGACTCCCTCAAAAATAAGTTCCAATATGAATGGACAGAAGAGTGTTTTGCCTACTTGGGAATATGTATTTCATATACGTCTCAGTTTATAGGCATTATGCTTGATAGTCGCCTGAGATCATTTTTAATGCACGGTGAAAGCCATAAAAACGAAACCCAAATATTTTTTTTGCAGTTTCCAATAAATTATATGGTACAATAAATGGTGCCATTAGAAACTGCAATTCCTTCTGCAAAAAAAAAAGCCCTGAGACCACTCCATTGACGGAAAAATAAAATGTTTAGAACTCTTAGGAACTTCTATACAGTTCGCTGGAATTGAATCCAAACGCTGGAAGTCAAGCCAACCTAATACAACTTTTTTCTATTGCTACTTGCAATCAGTCCCTTCAGTGAGTTTACCTGATAATTGATCCATGGAGAACCACCTTGCACCAAGTCCAGCAAACTGCCAAGACCCAAACCAATATTTAAAAATTGTGTAGTCTGGTATGGTTCTTTATCTGCAACCATAAGCTTTATAGATTCATGGCACAGTGATCAGAACTAAGTAATGCAATTCTAACAAACTTTCAGAGGCATAGAAGTGGTAATTAGAAATTGATCTCTTCCTAGTAGAAGTATATTTTGAGAAAACCTCTTAGGGTATGTTCACACGGCCTATTTACGGACGTAAATCGGGCGTTTTTGCCCCGAATTACGGCCGAAAATAGCGCCTCAATAGCGCTGACAAACATCTGCCCATTGAAAGCAATGGGCAGACGTTTGTCTGTTCACACGAGGCGTAATTTACGCGCCGCTGTCAAAAGACGGCGCGTAAATAGACGCCCGCGTCAAAGAAGTGACCTGTCACTTCTTTGGCCGTAATTGGAGCCGTTATTCGTTGACTCCAATGAATAGCAGCGCTAATTACGGCCGTAATTGACGCGGCGTTCAAGCGCCTGCACATGCCGGTACGGCTGAAATTACGGGGATGTTTTCAGGCTGAAACATCCCCGTAATTTCAGCCGTTACGGACCCCCGCCGTGTGAACATACCCTTAGAGTACATCATACTGCACATAAAGTGACAAATTTATTAATAGAAAAGAAGTAAGATTATGTTCACATCTGTCTTTGGTCTAGTATCTTGTTAAAATTGTAAAAATAAAAAAACTACAAATATTAACCCCTTTGAGCACCACAATGTAATGGCAAGTCCTGGTGCGCGGGGTGATATATGGAGCAGGCTCATGCTCTGACCCTGCTCCATACACTGCAGGTGTCAGCTGCATATTACAGCTGACACCCGGGTCTAACGTCCAGTAATGGCGATCGCGCTGTTCCTGCCTGTTTAACTCCTTAAACGCCACGGTCAATCCCGACATCTAAGGCGTTAGAAAGAGGGGGCGGCCTCCAACAGCTCATCAGCCCCCCAGGGACGTGATTGTGGGGTGCCGATGGTTGTCATGGCAGCCCAGGGACCTAATGAAGACCCCCAGGTCTGCCTACACTCTGCCTCTGTTAAGCCGTGCCTCTGGCAGGGCTTAACAGAAGCCTGTAAAAAGTACAATATCATGCAATACATTAGTATTGCAGCGTATGGTATCAGCCATCTAAAGATTGCTGGTTCAAGTCCCCTAGTGGGACTTATAAATATGTAAAAAAAAAAGTTTTTAGTAGTGAACATATTTAACTCGCACGGTGAACAGTGTAAAAAAAAAATGAAAATGACAAAATCACAATTTTTTGGGTCACCTTAGGTCTAAAAAATTTTTTAGAAACCATCAAAAAGTCAAAGGTACCAAAAAATGCTACCAATAAAAATTACAACTCGTCCCGCAATTTTTGAAGAAAAAAAAAAGTTATGGCTCTAAGTGGTGAAACAAAAAAAATAAAAATTTTAACTAATAGTTTTTTCTTTGTAAAAAGAGTAAAAAATTTAAAAAACTATATAAATTTGGTATCACTATAATCGTATTGAGCTGCATAATAAATCCAAGTTGTAATTTTTAATGCACAGTGAAAGCCATAAAAACAAAACCCAAAAAACAATGGAGGAATCACTGTTTTTTTCCAATTTCAGCCCACAAAGATTTTTTTTTCAGTTTCCAATAAATTATATGATACTTTAAATGGTGCCAATAGAAACTGCAATTCCTCCTGCAAAAAAAAAAAAGCCCTGAGACCAACCACACTTGACGGGAAAATAAAAAAGTTATGACTCTTGGAAGGCGGGGAGTGAAAAACGAAAATGAAAAAGCAAAAAATGGCTCAGTCCTGAGAGGGTGAAGAATAAGTTCAAATCTCAAAACCTTGCCAGCTGTGCAAGGTGTCCATTGGTTAGTGTGGCCACAAAGCAAACAATAAAAACTGAAGAGTTTACAAGCCAAAACAACACACCACCAAAAACACATAATTTTCACCATCAAGCTCTAGAGTGGTAGCATCATGTTGTTGGGATGCATCCCCCTTGTGGAGGTGGAGGATAAAGGGTAAGGTCATGTGGTGCATTTGCGTCAAAATTTGTCTGCGGAAAATCTGTAGCATTTACATTACCAACTAAGTGGATGAGATTCATACAAATCTCATTCACTTGTTATAGAAAAAACCCTCAGAAAGACATGCGGATATTAACCTACTTTACAGAATTTCAATTCACAGCATGTTACTTTATGTTGCGAAAAATTCAGTCAGAAATTCCATAGCGAATTTCTGGCGTAAATTAAAGTGAATTACTTGTGCCGATTTTTATAACAAGTCCAAAGAGGTGTAAAACAGTAAAACATAGTCGCAAATCATTGTGCAATATGGCGTGTGCCTTAATTTGTGACTTTAACGCCATTATCCTGGCATATAGCTATTGATAAATTCCCCCCCACACTGAGTTTATGGGTGGAAATAGCTTTACATTGAATTATTTTTTTGAATTATTGTAATGAATGTCACTGTGAGTCAATGTTGCTACAAAATGAAAACCTAAAATATTAGAGAGCGGAATTCTTTTATAGGCACTGCATAAATAGTATCATGCTATTTTTAGGCTTTTAAACACTGTATTTCCGTGAGAAAACACAAATGTGTTAATATTTATTTGGTATAAACAAATGATTAGGAAGGAGCAAAGTGTTGTCATAGTTTGACTTTCGCCATCTCTATTAGTTTCAATTGTCAGTGACCAAAATAGCAGCATTGTATGTAGTAATGACTAAGAAATTACACACAAAGTGAACAATACAACTAAGGCCTTATTCACACGAACGTGTATTAAGTCCGTGCTACGCGCGTAGAAATCACGCGAGTCGCACGGACTTATGTAAGTCAATGGGGCCGTTCTGACAGGTCGTGATTTTCACGCAGCGTATGTCTGCTGCATAAAACTCACGACATGTCCTATACTTGCCAGTGTTTCGCACAGCACGCACCCATTGAAGTCAATGGGTGTGTGCAAATTGCACTCGGCACACGGAAGCAGTTCCGGGTGCCGCGCGTGATTCGCGCAACAGTAGTAAAAAAAATGAATGAAAACACAAAAACACCTACTGCTTTTATGTTTGTAAAAATAAAAACAATGTCATAATGATGCCGGCTGCGCGAAAATCACGCAGCCACGCATCATATACAGATGCCACACTGAACTTTTGCGCACGCAAAACGCAGCGTTTTTTGCGCGCGCAAAACGGACACGTTCGTGTGAATAAGGCCTAAGGTTGCATGCACACATCGATCGGCCGTTGTACGGCCGCTAATGACGGATCCGTGAAACACGGAACGCACACGGATGGCTTCCGTGTGCAGTGCATTGTTTCACGGACCAAATCAATGAAAAGGCCAAGACTGTTCCGTCAAAAATGGACAGGAGTAGGACCTGTTCTATTTTTATTATTATTATTGGTCATTTGTTTTTGTTGATTTATCAAATAATTCCACAGGTTACAATAGATACAAAATCGCGCGTGCAAAAGTACTAACAGTACAATCAAGGAAATTAAAGGCAATCAATTGAGAAGTGACCTGAGGATGGGGGAAAGGAAAGTCAGGAAGGGAAGGGAGGGAAAACAGGGATAAACACCAAGTATATATTTATACATCCAATTGCGTGTTAAACATAGGCACAAAGAGAACATGAGCTTCGCAGGGAGGAAAGTCCCATCCTCCTGCTTGCATATATCAAAGTCCCAAGAGTAGACCCCTCAACAAGGGAACATAGTTGTCCACAAGTGCCACTGGGCAGTAAAACGTCCCACCCTGTTCTGTTGGAGTGAAAAAGTCTCTCATACACACAATGTGACTAAACACTATCAACAACCTCCCGCAGAAAAGGAGCAACGGCAGACTTCCACCGTTTAGCTAACAAAAGTTTAACCGATAGGCAGATATGACACACTAAAACCCTATGGGACGGAAAAACAGAGACTATATCTAAGGACAGGAGGGCCAAAGCTGCGTTCAGTACCAACTGAGTACCTAATAGTTTGGTGAAAAGATCAAGTAGTCAGAAAGGAAAGTCAGGAAGGGAAGGGAGGGAAAACAGGGATAAACACCAAGGATATATTTATACATCCAATTGCATGTTAAACATAGGCACAAAGAGAACATGAGCTTGGCAGGGAGGAAAGTCCCATCCTCCTGCTTGCATATATCAAAGTCCCAAGAGTAGACCCCTCAACAAGGGAACATGGTTGTCCACAAGTGCCACTGGGTAGTAAAACGTCCCACCCTATTCTGTTGGAGTGAAAAAGTCTCTCATACACACAATGTGACTAAACACTAACAACAACCTCCCGCAGAAAAGGAGCAACGGCAGACTTCCACCGTTTAGCTAACAAAAGTTTAACCGATAGGCAGATATGACACACTAAAACCCTATGGGACGGAAAAACAGAGACCATATATAAGGACAGGAGGGCCAAAGCTGCGTTCAGTACCAACTGAGTACCTAATAGTTTGGTGAAAAGATCAAGTACCGCTACCCATAATGGAGCAATAACCGGGCAATCCCAGAAGATGTGATATAAGGTCGGTCAGTGTCGCAATGCCCAAAGTAGACCAATCCCTCATCTTAAAATTAGGAATCAGAAGCTCAAGAGCATCCCCCGGCAAAGGAAGCGTGCGGGTAGAAGCAGAGAAGGGAATCAGTTTTAAAGTCGCTCTCCACGCCTGAATCGAGACCTTCACCGTAGGAAAGTTTGGGATCGAGCTATTAGGAAATTTTGCATGGGTCAAAAGTAACGAGGGGAGAGAGGTATCTCCCATCAAATGACGTTCAATCGTAGGCCAACTAGAGCCTGAGAATGGGAGGCACCAGTGTCTCAATTTATGAACCACTATAGCCTTGTGATATGCTTCAAGGTTTGGCACACCCATACCCCCCCCCCCCCTCTGCCGATGGATATAAAGTCAATGCCGATCTATACGGGGCCTACCCTTATTCCATACAAATTTCATCAATTGGTCTTGTAAGTTCTGGAGTAGGAATCCAGGCATAGGGACCATAACCGTCCTAAAAATGTAAAGTATCTTAGGGAGGATAATCATTTTATATAATACCATTTGACCCATACAGGAAGGCTCAGTGTCTGATAGGCGTTGCAGTTCGACTTGCAATTTAGCATGTAAGGGGAGAATGTTGATATGAGCCAGCTTAGAAGTTGTAAAACAAAAGTTGATACCTAAGTAAGGAATCGACACCTCCTCCCATCCAAACGGGAACTCCCTTTGAATGTCTTGGCGCAGAGTTGTGGGAATCGATAGGCCCAGTATCTGAAACTTGGAGGCATTAATTTTATAATATGAAACCCTACCAAATTGCGACAGAATCTCTGAAACCCTTCTGAGGGATACCAGCGTGTTTGTAAGAGTCAGTATAACATCGTCAGAAAATAAGCCAATTATGTTGTCGATGACCTACTGAAATACCACGCACTTCCAAATCCATGCATATCATCTCTGCCATAGGTTCCATTACCATAGTGAAAAGCAAGGGGGATAGAAGACAACCTTGCCTGGTACCATTGGTGATACAAAATGGTTTAGACATCATACCATTCGCTAATACCCGAGCCGAAGGGGAGGAGTAAAGGGCCCCAATCGCCCTAAGTATAGACCCAGAGAAACCAAACCTCTTCATAGTCAAAAAAGCAAAATCCCAGTGTATCCTGTCGAACGCCTTCTCCACATCCATGGTAAGGAGGAGAGAAGGCGTCCAACTAGTCTCTGTTTTGGAAATCAAGTTAATAATGCATCTAGTACCATCTGGGGACTGTCGCCCTTGAGTAAAGCCCACGTGATCATTATATATAACAGTAGGAAGTATAGACAAAAGGCGTTGGGCCAATATTTTTGCATAGAGTTTTGTGTCACAATTCAGCAATGATATGGGCCGAAAATTAGCCGGAAGAGTAGGAGACTTCCCCTGTTTAGGAATAGTTACAATGGTAGCCTGAAGCATCTCAGCGGGAAGGCTGCCCCTGGACATTGCAGAACTAAAAACACAAGCCAGATAAGAGGCTAAAATAGTTTCATTAAGTTTATAGTATTCGGCGGAGAACCCATCCGGCCCAGGAGCTTTATGTGGTTTGCCCATTCTAATAACTTTAATCACCTCCTCAGGCAGGATAGGAGCATTTAGTTGGTCAAGTTGAAGAGGGGATATTTTAGGCAACTGAATCTGGTTGTCACATAGGGTTCGTGTACCCACTGGGCCGTACCGTCTTGGCGGTAAGGCAGCTAGCCAACAGGACGCAGGTAAAAGTCTATAGTTCGTATAGGGTACCTATGGCAGCTCGGACAGTAGCAAGGCAGGCTTGGCAGGAACTTGGCAGCAGGTGGACGTCAGGCGTGGAGAAGCAGGACAGGCATGGTATACTGCACAGCACGACTACAGCTCAGAACAGCACTAGATCAGGATACAAGTATAGGATACAGGAACAGGAACACTGGGAGCAGGAAACACTAGGGGGCCATATGCAAGACAGATTAGGAATACACAACAAAGCTCAGGCGTGGGAGGATGGGCTGGAACCTTCTTATAGCCCAGAGTACTCTGGACCAATTAGCTCTGGCTTCTCAAGTCTGGACTGAGCTCGTGACCACACCCTGGTGGTCACTGTGGAGGACGGCTGTATGTGCAAACATCTCTTGAGAGAGGGGCGTCAACTGGATGGAAGGAGTTTGTGGTCAGCGACCACAGACGTTACACTGGTCTAGAAAACTTTCTATGGCTTCTGAAGTAGGTTTTTGGTGTAGTAGGGTCGTCCTTTAACCCCTTCAGGACGCAGCCTGTTTTGGCCTTGTGGCACAGCCGATTCTTTCAAATCTGACTTGTGTCACTTTATGTGGTAATAATGTGGAATGCTTTTACCTATCCAAGCGATTCTGAGATTGTTTTCTGGTGACATATTGTACTTTGTGATAGTGGAAACATTTTGTCGATAAATTCAATATTTATTCGTGAAAAACACCAAAATTTAGAGAAAATTTGCAAAAATGTGCATTTTTCTAAATTTAAATATATCTGCTTGTAAAACAGATAGTAATACCACACAAAATAGTCACTAGTTACCATTTCCCATATGTGTACTTTATATTTGCATCGTTTTTTGAACATCCTTTTATTTTTCTAGGACATTACAAGGCTTAGAACTTTAGCAGCAATTTCTCACATTTTCAAGAAAAATTCAAAAGGCGATTTTTACAGAGACCAGTTCAGTTCTGAAGTGGTTTTGAGGGCCTTATATATAAGAATCCCCCAATAAATCACCCCATTTTAAAAACTGCACCCCTCAAAGTATTCAAAACAGCATTTGAGAAGTTTCTTAACCCTTTAGGCGTTTCACAGGAAATAAAGCAAAGTAGAGGGGAAATTTACAAATTTCTCTTTTTTTTGCCGAAATTCATTTGTAATAAAAAAAATTGTGTAATACAGAAGCTTTTACCAGAGAAATACAACTTAATATTGATTTCCCAGGTCCTGCAGTTTTTAGGAATATCCCACATGTGGCCCTAGTGCCCTAATGGACCGAAACACCGGCCTCAGAAGCAAAGGAGCACCTAGTGGATTTTGGTGCCTGCTTATTTTTAGATTATATTTTAGGCCCCATGTCAGGTTTGAAGAGGTCTTCTGGTGCCAAAACAGTGGAAACTCCCCAAAAGTGACCCCATTTTGGAAACTAGACCCCTCAAAGAAATTATCTAGGAGTATAGTTAGCACTTTAACCCCACAGGTATTTTGCTATGTTCATTGGAGTTAGTCTGTGAAAATGAAAATCTACTTTTTTTCTGAAAAAAAATAGACATTTTTAATATTTACAAGGAATAAAGAAGAAAATGCACTGCAACATTTGTAAAGCATCTTCTCCCGATTACGGAAATACCCCATATGTGGTAATAAACTGCTGTTTGGACCCACGGCAGCGCTCAGAAGGGAGGGAGCGCCATTTGGATTTTGGAGCGCAGATTTTCTGGATTGGTTTTTAGTACCATGTCGCGATTGCAACGCCCTGGAGGGAACAAAACAGTGGAAACACCCCAAAAGTGACCCCATTTGGGAAACTACACCCCTCAAGGAATTTTTCTAGGGGTATAGTAAACATTTATACCACACAGGTTTTTTGCAGAATTTAGTAGAATTAGGCCGTGAAAATGAATATAAACATATTTGTACACTAAAATGTTGAATTTTTTCATTTTTACAAGGGATAAAGGAGAAAAAGTCACCCTAAATTTGTAACGCAATCTCTCCCGAGTATGACAATACCCCACATGTGGTAATAATTTATTTTTTTAATAGAAATTAATTAACCTTTGCAGGACTGATCCTTTTTTGCTTTTCCATTTTAGTTTTCACTCCCCGCCTTCCAAACGCCATAACTTTTTTATTTTGCCATGAATTGAGCGGTGTGAGGGCTTATTTTTGGCAGGACGAGCTGTAGTTTTTATTGGTACCATTTTTTGGTACATGCAACTTTTTGATCACTTTTTATTACATTTTATTTAGAGCTTTGGTGACCAAAAACCAGTGATTTTGGCGTTTTAGATTCTTTATTTCTTACGGCATTCATAATGCGCTATAAATGACAATTTTACTTTATTCTGCGGGTCGGTACGATTACGGCGATACCATAATCCATAATTTTTGGAAGAGAGACACCTGTGGAACCGCTTACAACATGTATCTGCTTGAGAACGTGTAATTTTTGTGCCGATGGGAGCCTGGCGAACTGAGAACCTGACGATCGGGGAGACGGGGCCGACATACACGCAGCTAGCTTTATCCTGCTTGCCCTCAAGCCATATGATACCCAGTCCATAAAGGAACTCTCTCCATTGGAACAAACAACTGTCTCTCTTCCAAAAACCACTACTGCCTTCTGGGCTTCCTTATGGTTCTGGCTTGGTCGGCTACAAATACGGACTTTGAAAAATACAAAAGTCTGTAACCAAAGAAATCGACAGCATATTTGGAAGTTAATGACAACATGGCGATCTACATTTCAGAAGCCACAACTATTGGCGATAAGTATATAAACTGACATGTGCTGTTGACTAAATCCTGTTGGTTATAACCTGTATGCTAAGTTTATGCAAATATTCACACTCCTTATTACATTTTCCTATAGTGAGATCCATAGGTCATACACACTGATTGCATTTTCATTGCATTCTCATATAGTGAGATCCACAGCTTATACACATGAACATACTCATGTGGTGTACGAATAGGCTACACCCATCCTGTATCCACAGCTGATAGTGAAAATACATTGACTAATTAAACGCATGATCTGCACACTGCCCCTTACTGAACGGGTCTATTATTAGCTCATTACATTTCCAACATTTGATCTTGAATTTGATGCTATATAACTCTGAATTATCATTGAGGAATTATATGAGCTTGCTATTGGTAACCCGGCCGGGCTTGTGATGTCTATTTTTGTTTGTTTACTGTATGTATTGTCATTTTGTGTTTAATTGTCTATATTGACATAAGGTCGCACTTAGTGCTACTTTCTGTACATTAACTTATTGATAATAAATTTGATATTTTTATACATCGCTGAGCCGAGTGCCTATATAAGAGTGGTTTTCCTTCCATATCCCCTTCCCTGCTTCTCTCCCTATCTCCCTTGTTCCTCCTTCCTGCATTATAATATATCTACAAGGGTGGGCTTTCTGCGGAGCACTATCGGGGGAGCTATTTGTGGGATACTATATATAGGGGTGGACTATATCTACAGTGGGGCTATATACAGGGGTGGGCGATCTATGGAGCACTATATACAGGGGTGGGCTATATCTACAGGGAGGATATATACAGGGGTGGACTATATGTGGAGCACTATATACAGGGGTGGACTATATGTGGAGCACTATATACAGGGGTGGGCTATATCTACAGGGGGCTATATACAGGGGTGGGCTATCTGTGGAGCACTATATACATGGGTGGGCTATATCTACAGGGGGCTATATACAGGGTTGGGCTATAGCTAGAGGTGTGCTATATACAGGGGTGGTAGATCTATGGAGCACTATATACAGGGGTGGGCTATATCTACAGGGGGCTATATACAGGGTTGGGCTATCTGTGGAGCACTATATACAGGGGTGGGCTATATCTACAGGGGGGCTATATACAGGGGTGTGCTATCTGTGGAGCACTATATACAAGGGTGGGCTATATCTACAGGGGGGCTATATACAGGGGTGGGCTATCTGTTGAGCACTATATACAGGGATGGGCTATATCTACAGGGGGCTATATGCAGGGTTGGGCTATAAGTGGAGCACTATATACAGGGCTGGGCTATATCTACAGGGGGCTATATACAGGGGTGGGCTATCTGTAGAGCACTATAGGGGGGGAGTTATTTGTGGGACACTATATACAGGGGTGGGCTATATGGGGGCACTATCTACAGGGGGCTCTATGGCAGACACTATCTACAGGGGGCACAGTGTTTGTGTGTGGGACATGGTGTATGGTGCTATTATAATTAGAGGTGCAGTGTATGGCGCTATTATATTTAGGGGCGTAGTGTGTGGTATAATGATAACTTTATCTTTGTTTATAGGTGTAGAAATTTTGGAAAAGTGAGAAGCTGAAGACATCTGAGCGGCAAACTGCAGAAATGGTCTGTGACCGGGAGAAGTCATCATAGAGGTCTGGACCGGATGGAGAAAAAGAACTAGAATCTGAGACGTCACCGGTGAGTCATTTAATGTAAATGTTTATTCTGCCTCTAATCAGCACTGTAGTCACTGTATTATCTGCAGCGAGATGATGGGTGGTATGATTATGATAGGATTTATTTTTTGTGAAACAGCAACTCCCAGCATATCCTTACCATTGTTCGGAACATGCTGGGAGCTGTAGTTTTACGCCATACAAATCTGTACAGCAGGGGTTGCACTAAATTGAGCTGTATTGGTGCTGGTGCTGTATATATGTATTGAGCTTGGTTCTGGGGCTGTATTTATGTACTGAGCACTATTCTTGTGTTGTGTATAGAACTATATTGCTTGTAAAATGTACAAATGTTTTTATGCTCGCGTTACATAAAAATAAATGTGGAAAAGAAATGACACGTCATTGATTGGTAGAGAAAACAAACACGGCGAGGGGGAAGGAGATGTCGGGAAAGAGGTTGGGGGGGCGCCAGACTGAATCTTTGCCCCAGGTGCTGGAGAACCTAGCTACGCCTCTGACCATTTGTACCGGATCCATCACCATTGAAATCAATGGTGATGCAAACGGAAACCTATGGGTTTGTTTTTTTGAGGGAGGGTTTCGTTCTGACGCAAAGCTCAGATGGAACACCTGAGCCGAGCCCTGACGCAGATGTGAACGAAGCATTATTAAACTATTTTTACTTTTTGAGATACAGCTGCTTTGTATTCTGTAGACAGAGCAGCCGTATCTAGCGCTGAGACATGAATCCGTGAGGTCAGTGGGACTGACGGGTTCAGTGTCAGTGGGTCCTGTGTGTCTCTGACAGTTCATAACTTAGATGTGATAACAGGTGGATCCTGCGTGTCAGAGACACGCAGGACCGGGTGAGATTGAACCCGTCAGTCCCACTAACATGACGGATTCAGGTCACAGCATAGATACCATTGATCTGTATACAGAATACAAAGCAGCTGTATCTCAAAAAGTAAAAATAGTTTTCAATAAAAAGTATTTATTTAGAAAGTTGCATAAAACACACTGACTGATTGTCACAGAGCGGGTTAGTGGACCCACTAGGCCGTACCGCCGTAGCGGGAAGGCAGCTGGCCAAACCACAGGAAACCCCAGAAATACAATGTCCCGCACAAGGGTACCTGGATAGTCCAGATGGTGACCGAAGCTCTGGCACAGATGGAGATGGTTGCAGCAGACAGCGCCAAACGTGGCAGATGACACAGGAGCCGCAAGTTGCGCCAGACGTGGCGGATTCCTCCGGACGTGGCAGATGACACAGGACGTGGCGGATTCCTCCAGACGTGGCAGATGACACAGGATGTGACCGATTCCTCTGGACGTGGCAGATGACACAGGATGTGGCAGATTCCTCTGGACGTGGCAGAAGACACAGGACGTGGCATGACTAGATACTAAGGCAAAGCACGGGAAACAGGAACGGGGAACAGGGCACGGGTAACAACAGGAACGGGAAACACTAAGGTACCATTTGCAAGACAGACTGGGAAAACTAACAACGCTCAGGCAAGGATTAGAAGGCCAGGGGCCTTCTTATAGACCAAGAAATCGTGGCAGTTGATGATGATGACTTCCTTGTATTTGCGCGCGCTGGCCCTTTAAGGCCGGGCACGAGCATGCGGGCGCACCCTACGGGACACAGCCGAACGGAGCGGAAGTGAGCGCTGGCGTCTCCTAGGAAGGAGATGGGGACCAGCGCTCACAGATCCATGGCTGCGGGGGTCGGGAGGTGAGTAAATCCGACGGCCCGTGGCCATGGACGCTACACTGACTATGTAAAAAAAACAAAACAAAAACACTATTTGAAAGGTGTGCATAGCCTTTAACCCCTTAATGACCGGGCATGTTTGTACCTTAATGACCGGGCATGTTTGTACCTTAATGACCAAGCCAGATTTGTCAAATCTGGTATGTCTGACTTTATTAGACAATAACTCTGTGAAAGTTTTGAATATCCAAGTAATTCTGACATTGTTTTTTCGTCACATGTTGTACTTTATTTTAGTGGTAAAACTAGACTGATACGATTTGCGGAAATTAATAAAAAAATAGAAAAATTGAAGAAATTTTGTAAAAATTACCATTTTCCCCTATTTTTAACTGCAATATGTCACATATGTGCACACATACTGTACAATTTTTTTAATTAAATATATATTTCTATCTCTTTACTCTATTTTGGCAGCACTTTTGAAAAAATAAAATAAATTTTCAGCAATTTAGAGGACTTACAAATTGAATAATAATTTTATAAATTTTGAAGTACATTTTGTTTTCCTGCACCAAGCCAGGTTTTCAGAGGCTCATAGGTCTCAGAATGATGGAAATCCCCACAAATGACCCCATTTAGAAAACTAGACCCCTTAAGGTATTTACCTAGGGGTATAGTAAGTATTTTGACCCCACAGTTTTTTGCTAAATTTAATACATAGCAGGTGAAAAAAAAATGACACTTTTTTTCATAAAAGTATCAGTTTGAAGACAAATTTCTTTGTAAAACGACCATGAGAATAAAGAAACACACCACAAAATCTATCACCCTGTTTCTCCTGTTTTCAAAAATAGCCACATTGTGGCCCCAATGCGCTGCCTGGACACACGGCAGGACCCAAAAGGAAGGGAGCACCCGGAGGCTTTCAGGACTCATATTTTGCTTGAAAATGTTTTAGGCCCCACTGTACATATGGAGAGGCTTTGAGCGGCCAGAACGATAGAAACTCCCCATAAACGACCCAATTTGAAAACTAGACCCAATGACGTAATTATTTAGGCGTATAGTAAGTATTTTGACCCCACAGTTCTTTGCTAAATTTAATGCATATCAGGTGAAAAAAAAATAATTTAACTTTTTTCATAAAAGTATTAGTTTGAAGACCGATTTCTTTGTAATGCGAACATGAAAATGAAGAAACATACACCCCATTTCGAAAACTAGACCCCTTAAGGTATTTATCTAGGGGTATAGTTAGCATTTTGACCACACAGGTTTTTCGCTAAATATATTGTAATTAGTCTGTAAAAATTAAAATGTACTTTTTTTCTGAAACAACATAGAAATTTTTATTATTTACAAGGAATAACGAAGAAAATGCACCCCAACATTTGTAAAGCAATGTCTCCCGATTACGACAATACCCCATATGTGGTAATAAACTGCTGTTTGGACCCACAGCAGGGCTCGGAAGGGAAGGAGCACCATTTGGATTTATGATTTTGCTGAAATGGTTTTCGGTGCCATGTCGCATTTGCAATGCACTGGAGGGACTAAAACAGTGGAAACCCACCAAAAGTGACCCCATTTTGGAAAAACCTTCAAGGAATTTTTCTAGGGGTATAGTGAGCATTTACACCCCACGGGTCTTTTGCAGAGTTTCTTAGAATTAGGGCGCGAAAATTAATATCAAAATTTTTTCCACTAAAATGTGGCATTTTCTCATTTTCACAAGGGATAAAGGAGGAAAAAACAACCATTTTTTATAAAGCAATTTCTCCCGAGTACGGAAATACCCCACATGTGGTCAAAAGTTTTTTCATTAGAAATGAATGAACCCTTTCAGGACTGATCCATTTTTTGCATTTCTTATTTTAGATTTTCACTCCCCGCTTTCCAAGAGCCATAACTTTTTTATTTTTCCATCAATAGAGCGGTGTGACGGCTTATTTCATGCGGGAGGAGCTGCAGTTTTTATTGGTACCATTTTTTGGTACATAAAAAGTGATTAAAAAGTTGTATTACATTTTTTTTTTGAGCGAAGGTGACAAAAAAAAACAAACAGCGATTTTGGCGGTTTCAATTATTAATTTTTTTTAAGGTGTGCACTGTGCAAATTAAATAATGGTATATTGTAATAGTTCAGACTTTTACGGACATAGCGATACCAATTTTGTTCATTTTTTTACATTACTTTAGAAGAAAAATGCGAAAAGGTGTTTTGTTTTTTTAACTTTAAAAAAAAAATTCTCACTACTAATAACTATAATTCTTCTACACATTTTATTAATCAATCCCCTTAGGGGACTTGATCCAGCGATCATTGGATCACTGGTGCAATATACTGCAATACTAATGTATTGCAGTATATTGTTATTCTTACAGGCTTCTGTAACAGAGCGATCGCTGTACCTGTCCGTTAGTACCGAGGGGGCCTGCTGTAATACACAGCCGACACCCGCAGCTTATGGAGCGGGCTCAGCACGTGAGCCGGCTCCATACATCAACCGCCGCACCATGACGGGCAATTAAGTCATAGTGCGCAAAGGGGTTAATGTGCAGCGGATGGTTCAAAGTGAAAATTTCAATTTTCCACTGATACGCCATTTTAGTGCATAATATGTTGTGCCCAGTTTGTGCCACAGAAGACAAATACCTCATAAAACGTTAAGCGGGTTCTCTCGGGTATGGCGACGCCATATATGCGTGGGCGCAAACTGCTGCTTGGGCACGCTGCAGACCTCAGAAGGGAGGGAACGCCATTTTGCTTTTGGAGCGCAGATTTCGCTGTTTTTGGTTTTGCTTGTGTTTCAGTTTATAATGTGGGGGCATATGTCATTTGTGCGGAGAACATCAGGGCATAATAAGAGGGCATGATAATGGGGTAAATAAATAATAATTCATAGATGGGTGGCCGGTGTTGCACTGATAAATGGCGCCCGATCTTATCCACTTTGGGACACTCTGCATCGCCATATTCTGAAAGCCAGAACTTTTTTATTTTTTCACCACCGGAGCCCTATGAGGGCTTATTTGTTGCGGGACAATCTGTAGTTTTCATTGGTACCATTTTGGGGTACATGCAATTTTTTTTGATCACTTTTTATTAATTTTTTTTGCAATCCTGAGCAATAAACAGGAATTCTGACACCGTTTTTTAGGTTTTCTTTTTGCGGCGCACACCGTACGCTATAAATGACATTTTTACTTTATTCTGCGGGTTGGTACGATTACGGCGATACCATATGTATATAGGTTTGGTCCTTTTTTTTAGCGTTTGCACAATAAAATGACTTATTTATAAAAAAAAAAAAATCTGTGTCACCATATTCTGAGAGCCATAATTTTTTAATTTTTTAGTCAAAAAAGCTGTGTAAGGGCTTGTTTTTTGCGGGACGGATAGAAGTTTTTATTGGTACTATTTTTGGGTACATGCCACTTTTTGATCACTTTTTATTCTTTATTTAGGGAGCGGTGGTGACCAAAAACATTGTGATTCTGTCGTAGTTTTTTATTGATTTTTTGGGGGGTGTTCATCGTGCGGGAAAAATAACATTATAATTTTATAGTTGGGGTCGTTACGAACGCGGTGATGCAAAATATGTGTACTTTTTTAACGTGTTCATTTTTTTTCTATAATAAAAGTCTTATTACAGGAAAAAAAGCATTTTGTGTTTATGTCACTTATAACTTTTATTTTTACACTTTTTTTAAAGCATATTTATTACTTTTTTTTTACTTTTTTCACTTGTCCCACTAGGGGACACTTAGTCTTGCAGCTTAGATCGCTGCTAGAGTACATTACACTACACACGTAGTGTAATGTACTCTAACTGTCATTGTGACGTGACTGTCACACTGACAGGAAGCAGAGGAGGAACGGCCGGAGGCTGTTCCTCCGAGGCTTCCGTACATGGCAACCCGGAGGTCATTATCTGACCTCCGATTGCCGTGACAAGCATCGGTAGCCCCCACGATCACTTCGTGGGGGCTGCCGATGTGCTTCAAACCACTTAAATGCTGCGACGGCAATCTGTCGCCGCACTTAAGGGGTTAACTGCCGAAAGCAGCGTCGATGGTCCGCTGTCCGGCGAGACTGATGTCTCAGCTGTCTAGGACAGCTGTCAGCGCGCGCCTGTCACTCTGTGTTTACACAGAGTGACAGTTTGAAATGCGGACGAAAATGAACGTCATGGTGCGGGAACTAGCAGCCGACCATGACGTTCATTTTCGTCCTTGGTCGTGAAAGGGTTAAAGCGGTTGTCCGGAATAAAAACAACAAACACATTTTGTCGAAGCAGCAGAAGGAGTTAAAATTAAAAAAAAGAACTTATACTTACCTCTCTCCCCCCAGACGTTCCTGCGCTGGGGGCTTCTGGCAGAGAGTGGCTGCAGCGGTGACATCATGTTGACCGTACACCACCGCTGCAGCCTATTAATAGCCACAGCTGAGACCAGTAATAGGCTGCGATGATGTCCCCGCTGCAGCCGCTCTATGTACACACAGAACAGAGATGACAAAAGCCCCCAGCGCAGGAACGTCTTGGAGGAGAGAGGTAAGTATGGGCTGCTTTTTTATTTGAACCCCTCCTCTCCTGCTGCCACATAAAAAGTTTAAACCCGGACAACCCCTTTAAGCTCTTAATACTATATGTGTATGTATGGCGGATGTGCATTCCAATAATATTGCACGTGCCACTGTGTGTTATCTGTGGTGTTGCATAAGACTGCAGGTAACACTAATACATTATCTGTACTCAGAGCGTTATCACTATGTATGTTATCTGTGGTGTTACATAAGACTGCAGGTGACACTAATACATTATCTGTAATCAGAGAGTTATCACTGTGTGTTATCCGCGGTGTTAGATAGGGCTACAAGTAACACTAAGGCCTCATGCAGACGAGTGCGAATCATGTCCGTGTGCTGTGCGTTGAAACAACGCACAGCACACGGGACTGATTGATTTCAACTCAGCTCATTAACTGGACGTGCACACTATTATACACTATGAACACCAGGTGGCCCCCTAAAATGACATAACTCTTCCCTGGATTGTTTTTTTTTTACAGCATATAAATGGCAAACATTGTTTTGCGTTTTTACGATCTATGCATTGAATATGATATTTAGTGGTAGGACAACACCTTTTAACGCAGAAGTTACAAGTGATTTGCATGTTTGGATATCTTTAGATTGCATCATGCATAAGGGATTTTCCTATAACTATTACCTCTTTTTGTAGTTTAAAGTGGATTTTGCATTGTTAAGATGTTGTCATTCTAGTCTGGGTTTTTTTTTGTAAACCATTATATTTCATTTTCATCATCATCATCATCATCATCATCTAAACAATCCCATGATGAGTTCACATGAGGGATAAAAAAAGGCAAAATGAAACAGAAAAGCGTGGATAGTACCTAAATAAAGACAGCAATTTGAGAATTTAAATCATGTTATTGCATACACTGTTTATGACACATGCAAAATTACCCTACAAGTTAGTTAATTTATACAGTTTATTTATACAAAAATTTTTTGATCTTGCAGACTACAGCTTGTAAACAAGTGATGTACAAAGTGGCCTGACTCCATCCAATTGCACTTTATTTAAAGGGGACCTGCTGAAAAAACAACAACATGACTATCAGCTTTATTGACAGACATAAGCCGATTGATGGCCATCACATAAAGTTTTGAAAACTATTCAAAATTATGTGTATGAGCAGTTTACTATATGATCTACAAGTACACTAAAACCCTTCTAAACTAGTGACCCTCCCAGTTTTACTCCCCTCACTTTAGGTCTCATTAATTGGTACTTTAGATTAATCCAAATTGAGTATAAGTCAGCTTGTCATTTATAAACATCTAGTCATCTGCAAAAATACAAACAGCGCTATTAATCCTGTCCTCATTTATTAATTAGTTGAATGTTAGCGGTCCAAGGACTGAACGTTGTGCTTAAAAGCTGCTCGAATGTTTTACCAGAAAATAGATGTTGAGCTTACTGATCAGGAGCCCTTTATTTAAAAGGGAACCATATTTGCTTTTCACATGTCCATTGGCCCTTTGTCAGTCATTAGCCCCTTAACGATCGGCGTATAGTCTTTTTACGTCTGCCGTTCGGGGTAGTTCTTCTGAAGTGCCGCCTTTTCACGTAGGCACTTCAGAAGAACTTTTCCAACATCGTGTGGGGTGCTCCTGAAGCCCAGGCTGTTGCTAACAGCCGCAGGCTTTAGGGCAACGATCAGAGTAAATATTTTGTGTGGTATAACCATCTGTCTTAGGGCGGATTCACACGAACGTGAATTGCGTCCGTGCAGGCCGCGTGGTTTTCACGCGGCTCGCATGGACCAATAGAAGTCTATGGGGCAGTACAGACAGTCCGTGCTTTTTGCGCAGCGTTTGTCCGCTGCGTAAAAAGCGCGACAGGTTCAATATCTCGGCGTATTTCGCGCATCACGCACCCATTGAAGTCAATGGGTGCGTGAAAACCACGCAGGTCGCACGGAAGCACTTCCGTGCAAACTGCCTGTTTCACGCAACAGCTGTCAAAAGGATGAATGTAATCAGAAAAGCACCACGTGCTTTTCTGTTTACAAACATCCAAATGGCGTGTCATAATGATGGCAGCTGCGCGAAAAGCACGCAGCCGTGCATCATATGATGCTGCCTCATGGAGCAGGTAAGTGGCTTTTGCGCTGGCAAAATGCCGCGTGTTTTGCGTGCGCAAAAATGACACGTTCGTCTGAATCAGGCCTTACAACCAGATACATTTAAATTCCGAAAAATGCTATTTTTTCCAAATTTTCCCAAAATTTTGCTGTTTCACAAATAAACACTAAATATATCGACGAAATGTCTCACGAGAAAACAATCTCAGAATCGCTTGGATAGGTATACGCATTCCAGAGTTATTACCACATAAAATGAGACATGTGAAAAATGGACTCTGAGCCTTAAGGCCAAAACTAGGCTGTGTCTTTAAGGGGTTAATCACCAGATTATAAGTGCTCTATCTCCTACATAATCTGATTGGCGCTGTGATATAGATAACAACAGTGGTTTTTATTTAGAAAAACTATCATTTTTTAGCAAATTGAACAATTTGAGATTTATGCTAATTAGTTTCTTAATAGACAACTGGGCGTTTTTTAACTTTTTACCAACTGGGCATTGTAAAGAGAAGTGTATGAAGCTAACCAATGTCTATTCACACTCCCGACACTTCGGTAAAGTTTCTGTGGGACTTAACTCACACAGCACAGCGTGATCTCGGAAGTTTGGTATGGGCCACAGTTTTTTCTCAATTAGGCGCAGGATACAGGAGGGTAGCGATGAGGCAATGAAGGGGTGAGTTTATTTTACACCCCACAAACACGTCACTGGGCAGTGAATTACAGGTGAGGAGGCACAGAGTGCTGATGAGGCTGATCACGCCAGATCACGCTGTGCTGTATGAGTCCCACAGAAACTTTACCGAAGTGTCGGGAGTGTGAATAGCCATCGCATCCTGGCTGGAAGGAACGTCTATTCACTGTCAAGACACTTCAGCAAAGTTAATGTGTGAGTAAGTGACAGAACAGATCACGCTGTGCAGTGAAACGAGATAAACATGAATGAAGAGAAGTGCATGACGCTGATTGGTCAGCGTCATACACTTCTCGTTACAACACCCAGTTGGTAAAAAGGTAAAACACGCCCAGTTGTCTATTAAGAAACTAATTAGCATAAATTGAAAATTGTTCATAATTTGCTCAAAAATGATAGTTTTTCAAAATAAAAACCACTGTTGTTATCTATATTACAGTGCCGATCAGATTATGTAGGAGATAGGGCACTTATAATCTGATGACATAGCCTCTTTAACCCCTTAAGCCTTTTCACGGCGGTCATTAGTGGGCTTTATTCTGATGCAATAGCCTTTCTACGGCGCTGCATCAGAATAAAGTAAACAGAACAGGGAGCTGTCAAATCTCCCTGCTCTCAGCTGCCAGATGTAGCTGAGGGCTGGGGGCGTCCCTGCTCGACCGGGTGAGATCGACATTAGTATCGATCTCACCCGTTTAACCCTTCAGATGTGGTGCTCAATAGCGTGCACCGCATCTGAGTGGTTTTAGAGAGAGGGAGGGAGCTCCCTCTCTCTCTCACTGACACCCGGCGATAAGATCGCCGAGTGTCTGTGTCTCCGATGGCAGCCGGGGGCCTAATAAAGGCCCCCAGGTCTGCCTGTAGTGAATGCCTGCTAGGCTATGCCAGAGGCATGTCCTAGCAGATGCCTGTCCGTTTTAAAAAGTCGCATCTACTCTCAAATGGTACCAATAAAAACTACAAGTCACCCCGCAAAAAAAAAAGCCCTCATACAACTGCATCGGCGGAACAATAAAATAGTTATGGCTCTTCAAATATGGAGATGCAAGAACAAATAATTTTGAATAAAAGAAGTGTTTTTACTGTGTAAGTAGTAAAACATACAAAATCTATACAAATTTGGTATCTTTGCAATCGTAACAACCCGTTGAATAAAGTTATTGTGTTATTTATACCACATGGTAAACTACGTAGATTTAGGGCGTAAAAAAAGAGTGGTGACATTTCAGGTTTTCTTCTATCCCCCCCACCCCCGAAAAAAAGTTAATAAAAGTTAATGAATAAATTATATGTACCCCAAAATGGTGCTATTAAAAAGTACAACTTGTCCCGCAAAAAAACAAGACCTTATACAGCTATGTCGACACAAAAATAAAAAAGTTATAGCTCTTCGAATGTGACAATGGAAAAACGTAAAAAATGGCTTGGTCATTAGGGCCCAGAATGCAAGCAGGTGGAAGGGGTTAAGTTTTAAAACACCTTCGATATTAAGGGGTTAAAGAATCTCTAAATATTATGATGAAGGGTACATGAATAACTGAACTAAGCTCTTTGAGAACCCTTAGGCCCTGTTCACACATAGTTTTTGGCGCGGAAACCGCTCCGCAAAGCTCGTCAGAAAACGGCCGAAAATGCCTCCCATTGATTTTGAATTTTCCTTCTGCAAAAAACTCTGTGTGAACTAGCCCTTTGATTTAACCCATCTGGTCCTGGAATCCTTGATCAAATTGACTTTATTTGACATAACTTGGATCATACCTAAATATAGACAATAAGTGCATTAACAGTAGTATTAATAGCACTGTCATAGTATACATCAGCTACTCTTTCTTCTTTTGTATACACAGAACTGAAGAATCCATATAACTCCACCATTTCTTGATCCCTAGTGACCAACTCCATGTTGCATTTTTTTTAGGGGTCCTTAATACTTGACTTTGGATTTTGGCATTTATATATTTAACCCCTTAATGATCAGCCTATTTTAAACCTTAATGACCAAGCTATTTTTTTGCGTTTTTCCAAGAGCTATAACTTTTTTATTTTTAAGTCGACATATGTATAAGGTTTTGTTTTTTGTGGGACAAGTTGTATTTTTTAACAGCACCATTTTAGGGTACATATAATTTATTGATTAGCTTTTATTAACTTTTGGGGGCTAATGGAAAAAAAAACATACATTTCGCCACTCTTTTTTGCTTCTAAGGCTGGGTTCACATGACCTATTTTCAGACGTAAACGAGGCGTATAATGCCTCGATTTACGTCTGAAAATAGGGCTACAATACGTCGGCAAACATCTGCCCATTCATTTGAATGGGTTTGCCGACGTACTGTGCAGACGACCTGTAATTTACACGTCGTCGTTTGATACGAGGAGGAGCTTTTACGTCTGAAACGAGGCAGCTGTTTTCTCCTGAAAACAGTCTGTCTTTTCAGACGTAAAAGGCACTTCTCGTGTGCACATACCCTAAGGGTTCACACGCACTGTTTTCAGACGTAATTCCTGCGTTTTACGCCTCGAATTACGCCTGAAAAAACGGCTCCATTACGCCTACAAAGATCTGCCCATTGCTTTCAATGGGTTTTACGGTGTTCTGTTCCCACGAGGTGTTATTTTACGCGTCGCTTTCAAAATATGCGTAAAAAGACATCCGTGAAAAAGAAGTGCATGTCACTTCTTGGGACGTATGGAGCTGTTTTTCATTGACTCCATTAAAAAACAGCTACAAAAACGTCTAAAAATCAGGAGCTGTTTTCACCTGAAAACAGCTCCGTATTTTCAGACGTATTTTGCTAAGCCGTATGAACATACCCTTAGATTTACACCGTTTACTGTGTGGTATAAATAACATAATAACTTTATTCAGTGGGTCATTCTGATTGTGGCGATAACAAATTTATATAGATTTTTGGTATGTTTTACTACTTTTACACAGTAAAAACCCTTTTTTTTCAAAATGATTTGTTTTCGTGTCGCCATGTTTTAAGAGCCACAATTGTTTTATTTTTACGCCGATGCAGCTGTATGAGGGCTTGTTTTTTGTGGGACTGCTAATTTTTATTGGTACCATTTTGGAGTACATGCGACTTTTTATCAATTTTTTTTAAGGCAAAATTAACAGAAAACAGCAATTCTGCCAATGTTTTTTATTTGTTTTTTGATGCCATTCACCGTGTGGGTTAAATAAAGTAATAGGTTTATAGTTGGGGTCCTTATGGATGCGGCGATACCAAATATGTGTAATGTTTTAAAAAAATATAGTTTTTTCATGTTAAAGTATTTTATAAGGGAAAAAGTGGGTTTTTATTTTTTTGATTTGGGCCATTTATTTATTTATTATTAACTTTATTAAGCTTTTTGATAACTTTATTTTTAGTCCCACTATGGGATTTCACTTTGCGATCTTCTGATCGCTTTTATAATACACTGCAATACTTCTGTATTGCAGCGTATTATTGACTGTCAGTGTTAGGGTATGTGCACACACACTAATTACGTCCGTAATTGACGGACGTATTTCGGCCGCAAGTCCCGGACCGAACACACTGCAGGGAGCCGGGCTCCTAGCATCATACTTATGTACGATGCTAGGAGTCCCTGCCTCGCTGCAGGACCACTGTCACGTACTGAAAACATGATTACAGTACGGGACAGTTGTCCTGCAGCGAGGCAGAGACTCCTAGCATCGTACATAAGTATGATGCTAGGAGCCCGGCTCCCTGCACTGTGTTCGGTCCGGGACTTGCGGCCGAAATACGTCCGTCAAATACGGACGTAATTAGTGTGTGTGCACATACCCTTAGGGTATGTTCACACGCAGTGGTTTCAGACGTAATTCGGGCCGTTTACACCTCTAATTACGCCTGAAAAAACGGCACCATTACGCCTCCAAACATCTGCCCATTGCTTGCAATGGGATTTACGGTGTTCTGTTCCCACGAGGCTTAATTTTACGCGTCGCTGTCAAAATACGGCGCGTAAAATGACGCCGCGTCAAAAGAAGTGCAGGTCATTTCTTGGGACGTTTTTGGAGACGTTTTTCATTGACTCCATTGAAAAACAGCTCCAATAACGGCCGTAAAATACGCAGCAAAAAACGCGAGTTGTTACAAAAACGTCTGAAAATAGGAGCTGTTTTTGCTTGAAAACAGCTCCGTATTTTCAGACGTTTTTGAGTTTGCGTGTGAACATACCCTAAAACTGACAGATACCTGCTAGGTCATGCCTCAGGCATGGCCTAGCAGGCATCCACTGCAGGCAGACCTGGGGGCCTTTGTTAGGCCCCCGGCTGCCATAGAAGCCATTGGCACCTTGCGATTGCAATTGCAGGGTGCCGATGGGGTGAGAGAGGGACCACCCTCCCTCCAAAACCACTTAGATGCGGCGTTCGCTATTGAGCGCCACATCTAAGGGGTTAAACAGGTGAGATCGATGTTGAAATCGATCCCGCCCATTAGAGCAGGTGCCCGGCTGTCTTTAGACCGCCCGACACCCGCTTTAGCCGGCACAGGACACCTGTGCCAGGCTTATGTCACAGCGCCGATAAGTACCCTCAATGGCCACCGTGAAACGGTGTATTGGTGGTCGTTAAGGGATTAGAGATCTTTTCCTTTCACTTTATATTTTAGAAAGAATTATCACCTTTTTACAAAAAAAAATTTCACACTATTTGTACTTTTTGAAAAGCTAATAGCCCTTTGCCCTTTTGTTATCATTTAGGAGTAGGCAACCTTGGTAAGGTAGTGCTCAACTGTAATAATATAGAAGTTCTTTAGTCATAAAAATGTTTCACACAGGAGAGGAGCAACACTGGTAAACTCTGTATTATAAATACTCAAAGTAAATTTATCTGGTGATTTGTTACAATGCAGAGCTTGTTGTAAAGGGGAAGGTCCCACGTAGCGGAGTCCGCATGTGGCTGAAACCACGGCCACATGCGGTGGCGAATGGTAATACTCGGCAAACATGTGCCGCCATTGGCCAACGCAAGTTATCGTAGTACCGTACCTTCACAACAAGCTTTGCATTGTAACAAATTGCAAGATCCAACAGAGCATCAGTTCTGGCAAGGTCTTGAACAAACTGGCATAATTCTGTTCCAAGTTGAAGCATATCCCAATCTGGGTAGTTAATATCCTCCCATCCAGAAGTATTGCACTCAGTGGCGTAATTACCGCCGTAGCAGCCGTAGCGACTGCTACGGGGCCCGCGGCATTAGGGGGCCGTGTCGCCCGCCGGCACGGGCCCCCACCATGGTCGCAGGCTCCGCTAACAGCCGCTATGGCTGCTACAGTGGGACGCCACTGATCACTACGGCAGAGCAGGGAGGTATCTCCCCGCTCTGACAGTAAACAAAAGACATGTATCCCCTATCCACAGGATCTGTGTCGGCAGCTCCGTAGAACTGAATGGAGCGCCGGTCGCGCTTGTGCGCATGCGTGACCAGCGCTCCCTTCATTTTTATTGAGCTGCCGACACAGACGCCGGAAGTCAGAGGTTAGTCATGGAGAACTTCAGGGGACTTTCAGTCCCCCGTTCTCCCTATCAATGCCAGCGATCACACATGTATCCCCTATCCTGTGGATAGGGGATGCATGTTATTTGTAGGACACACTATAGGTCGCATTTTTTTTTTTTTGGGGGGGGCTGTATGGCGTTCCCTGCAGGGGGGGCTGTATGGCGTTCCCTGCAGGGGGGGCTGTATGACGTTCCCTGCATGGGGGGCGCTGTATGGCGTTCCCTGCAGGGGGGGGGGCGCTGTATGGCGTTCCCTGCAGGGGGGGCTGTATGGCGTTCCCTGCAGGGGGGGGCGCTGTATGGCGTTCCCTGCAGGAGGGGGGGGCGCTGTATGGCAGGGGGGGCTGTATGGCGTTCCCTACAGGGGGGGCTGTATGGCATTCCCTACAGGGGGGCTGTATGGCGTTCTCTACAGTGGGGGCTGTATGGCGTTAGCGCCATACAGCCCCCTCTGTAGAGAACGCCATACAGTCCCCCTGTAGATAACGCCATACAGTCCCCCTTTAGATAACGCCATACAGTCCCCCTGTAGATAACACCATATAGTCCCCCCTGTAGATAACGCCACACAGTCCCCCCTGTAGATAACGCCACACAGTCCCCCCTGTAGATAACGCCACACAGTCCCCCTGTAGATAACGCCACACAGTCCCCCCTGTAGATAACGCCACACAGTCCCCCCTGTAGATAACGCCACACAGTCCCCCCTGTAGATAACGCCACACAGTCCCCCCTGTAGAGAACGCCACACAGTCCCCCCTGTAGATAACGCCACACAGTCCCCCCTGTAGATAACGCCACACAGTCCCCCCTGTAGATAACGCCATACAGTCCCCCTCTGTAGATAACGCCACACAGTCCCCCTCTGTAGATAACGCCACACTGTCCCCCTCTGTAGATAACGCCACACAGTCCCCCCTTGTAGATAACGCCACACTGTCCCCCTCTGTAGATAACGCCACACAGTCCCCCCTTGTAGATAACGCCACACAGTCCCCCTCTGTAGATAACGCCACACAGTCCCCCCTGTAGATAACGCCACACAGTCCCCCTCTGTAGATAACGCCACACAGTCCCCCTCTGTAGATAACGCCACACAGTCCCCCCTGTAGATAATGCCACACAGTCCCCCTCTGTAGATAACGCCACACAGTCCCCCCTTGTAGATAACGCCACACAGTCCCCCTCTGTAGATAACGCCACACAGTCCCCCTCTGTAGATAACGCCACACAGTCCCCCCTTGTAGATAACGCCACACAGTCCCCCTCTGTAGATAACGCCACACAGTCCCCCCTGTAGATAGCGCCACACAGTCCCCCTCTGTAGATAACGCCACACAGTCCCCCTCTGTAGATAACACCACACAGTCCCCCCTGTAGATAACGCCATACAGTCCCCTCTGTAGATAACGCCACACAGTCCCCCCTGTAGATAACGGCATACAGTCTACAGGGGGGGCTGTATGGCGTTATCTACAGTGGGGGGCGCTGTATGGCGTTATCTACAGGGGGGCTGTATGGCGTTATCTACAGGGGGGGCGCTGTATGGCGTTATCTACAGGGGGGACTGTATGGCGTTATCTACAGGGGGGGCTGTAAAAAAGGCACTATCTACAAGGGGGGGTTGTGTGTCACCCACGGGAGGGGGGGCCCCAGTCAAAAGTTTGCTATGGGGCCCAGTCTTTCCTAGTTACGCCCCTGATTGCACTGTATTATTTAAGTGATCAACCAATTGCATAGTCTAATCCACTCTCAGACTATGGAAACAAATTATTTTTCTATTAAAGTGTTCCCATTGTGCAAAAATAGTAAAACATAAAAACAACATTATAATTCTGGCATCGCTGTAATCGTGCTGAACCGCAGAATAAAGATAACATGTATATACTACACGATGAATGCCGTAAAAATTAAACCAAAAAAACAAATGTGAAATTGCTGTTATTTTGAACCCTCTAATTTTTTTTTATAGAAAAGTTATACAATACATTACTGCATATGCCCCTGAAACGGTGGTGTTAAAAATACAACTTGTCCCGCAACAAAAAAAAAAACCCTCATACTGCTACTTTGGTAAAAAAAACAATAAAAGTTATGGTCCTCAGAATGCATAAAAAAAACGAACAAAAACACTGTATCAAATAATAACTGTGTCCTAAGGCCAGGTTCCCACGGGACGAATATGCTGCGTAAAAGCGTATCCGACCTGGAACCCGCAGTACATTCCGTCTGAAAACCGCACCGTTTTTTTGGACGGAATTTCCACTGTGCAAAGCATCTGTAAAAACCACTTATACTTGCGTAGGCCGTGGTTATGGCGACGCGTCCCTCCATCGCAGTCCGGTCTCCTTGGAGGACGCTGCAGCCCATGTGACAACTGCAGCTGCGGTCACATGGGATATAACCTCATTCCAGGAGGACGGACTCTGGCGTCATCCAGGCCGGCCTCCTGGGATGACGTATCATCCCTTGTGACTACATGTTTACGCTGCGTGGAAACCCGGCCTATGGGCCAAACACGCATCTCCGCACAGAACACACAGCATAAATTGACATTCTGCGGAATTGAAAAACGCACCGCAGAACACCTTCCGCATGACTTTTGTGCATTTTCTTCCGCAGTGTAGACATGAGATTTTCTAAATCTCATTCACTTTGTTACTACTGTAGATGGTGCGGGGTTTCCACACAGAATTCCGTTGCGGAAATTCTGCAGCATTTACACTATGAGGGAACCTGGCCTAAGTGTAAGTGCACACAGGGAGGATACGCTGCTTAAAAGCACACAGTGTATCAGTCCTTCAAACCGCAGTGAACTCCGCCCGAAAAACTGCACCAAATTGTGGCAGAGTTTTTTGGGTGGAATGTTCGCTGCTAAAATGCTGCAGGAAAGAAAAAAAAGTTTATACCTACCACCCGGGCGTTGTCATGGCAACACCTCCCTCCGCTCTAAGTATAACCCGGCCTCTAGGGATGACGCTGTAGTCCATGTGACTCCTGCAGCCTTTGACTGGCTGCAGTAGTCACATGGGATGAAATGTCATTCCAGGAGGCTGGTATTTGCTCAGAACAGAGTATTGCGTCGCTATGACACCGGCCAGGGGTAAGTACAAAACTTTTCATTATTTTTTAAGCAGAAATAGATGTTTTTTTCTGAATTGGGATTTTTGCAGTGGAATCGCATATTTTTCTGCTGCAAAAATCACAACATTTGCCTATTTGTTACCAGTTTTATCTCCCCTTTGAATTAAAACTCGAAGCAGAAGAGCAGAAAGAATAAATAAATAGTGTTTATGCTGTGTGTGTCCTACCCTAACGTCTAATTCAGATGGCCGTGTTCGGTCCGTGACATACGGAACGTGTGTTGGCCGGATTTCCAGAACTGACCACAGTTCAGGGAGCCGGGCTCCTAGCATCATAGTTATCTATGAGGCTGGGATTCCCTGCCTCCCCACAGGAATACTGTTCCGTACTGTAATGATGTTTTCAATACAGGACAGTATTCCTGCGGGGAGGCAGGGACACCTAAAATCATAAATTACTATGATGCAAGGAACTCCGGCTCCCTGAACTGTGGTCGGTCCGGGAAATACTGACGACACGCGGTCTGTATATTTCGGACCGAACACGGCCATCTGAATAAGATCTAAGAAGTTAAAGACTGTCTGCCACCAAAATACTCCTATTCTTTGTTTTTGGTGCAATTAATACAGAATTATACGATAAATATAATCTGCATTCGGTGACTTTGATTTTCTAGCTATTTAAATTGTAGAAATATTGTAACAAAGAATTGTAACTATAGACACAGCAAAATACACATTGTATTACCATTCAAGAAATATTCCAAGGTAAAATTAACCTATCTGTAGCTATCCCAAGCCACAAATACACATTGTCACTAAAAACATTACTTCACTTAAAGTCGCAACCAGAATTACAAAACCTCTAAATTTCTTAAAGGAACTTCCTGTTTAGGAAACCCGCAGGAGGATGAATCTGTCACATCGTCTTGTGGTAGAGTCATATGACTTCGGGATTTCTATTCTTGTCTACCATATAGAATAACTAATGTCGATCTTCAATCTAAACCATAGTTTATCTTAGAATAAATCCAATCTGAACTAAAGCAAAAGGCCTGGGGAACCAATTAAGTTATATTTCCAAAAACTTTATTTGCATCTTAACCCCTTCCCTCCACAGCCCGATTTTAATTTTCGTTTTTTCCTCCCCACCTTCCAAAAGCCAAAACGTCTTTATTTTTCCGTCGATATAGTACTATGAGGGCTTGATTTTTGCGGGACGAGTTGTAGTTTTTCGTAGCACCATTTATTGTGCCATATAATTTACTAGGAAACATGGAAAAAAATTATTTGTGGGGTAGAAAATGAAAAAAAACAGCGATTCCTCCATTGTTTTTTGCGCGTCGTTTTTACGGAATTAACTGTGCAATTAAAACAACATGTTAATTTTATTCTGTGGGTCAATTCGATTATATATAGTTTTTTCTATATTTTACTACTTTTACAGGTAAAAAACAAAGTGTAAAAAAGAAAATTAATTTTGTGTCGCCAAATTCCAAGAGCCATAACTTTTTTATTTTTCCGTCAATTAAGTGGTATGAGGGCTTATTTTTTGCAGGATAAGCTGTAGTTTTTAATGATACCATTTTGGTGTAAGTGCGATGGTTTGATTACTTTTTATTTCATTTTTTGTAGAAGATGAGGTGACCAAAGAAATAGAGATTCTGGCGTTTACAATTTTTTTTTATGGCGTTCACCGTGCCGGGTAAATAATGATATATTGTAATAGTTCAGACTTTTACGGACGCGGTGATACCAATTATGTTTATTTATTTTTTTTTTTTTACTATGCTCTAGGGGGAAGATGGGAAGAGGTTTTTTCTTCACTTTAAATTTTTTTTTTGCATAAAAAAAAAAAAACTTTATTGAACTCATTTTTACTTTTTTTTATTAGTCCCCCTAGGGGACTTCAACCAGCGATCATTAGATCACTTGCACTATATACTGCAATATTAATGTATAGCAGTATATTGTGATTCTGACAGGCTTCTATTAAGCCCTGCCGGAGGCAGCGCTTAATAGGTGCACAAAGATGGCGGACCTGGGGGCCTTCACTATGCCCCCAGGTAGCCATAGCAACCATCGCCCCCCCCCCCCACGATGAGCTGTTAGAGGGGGCCGCCCCACTCTTACTAACGATTTAAATGCTGCGGTCGGTATTGACCGCAGCATTTAACGAGTTAAACGAGCGGGATCCAGCTCGAGTGCGATGACACTCATTACTCTAAAGTGTCGGCACCGGCATCGTATAGAGCGGGTTCAGTCCGTGAGCCCGTTCCATACTTCCCCTACCCGACTTTGGCGTATGGATACGTCAAATGTCGGGAAGGGGTTAATGGTACAAAAAGCACTAAAAAGAGGAGGTTACAGACATACAAACAATCCTCAGGCCACACATAACTCACCACCATGTCAAGTTTATTTACACATAACAATAAATGATGACCCCATCCATTGTTGATCATATCACTGACATCCTCTAAAATAACAATTTTGAAAAGCATCATAAAATCAAGAATGCTTCATATCAACTTGATATCTGATACAGATTATCTGAAATGATGTACAAAATCAATATATCATAGAAGAGACCATACTAAATTGAACAAGTCACAAATCACCCACCAATATCCCCCTCATATGTACGGAGTCAATCACCCCATTTATAAGAGGGTTATATTGTAACCAATTGTCAACAGACGCTGGCACTTGTGAACATAACTGTACAGAAATATACCCGGGAGATACTGTATAGCATGTCACATTTCTATAAAATTTCAGTGCGTGCGTATATATTCCTATACTAATGACTATACTTTGCCCCCCACTCAGATTTACTAAGGATGCCAATTAAAATCGCACCTACACATGCATCTACAATTACAAATTTGACACTGCTGTATGAGTCCTTATACACTTCGGAACTGATTAAAGGGGTTATCCGGGTTTTTAAAATTGATGGTCTAACCTTAGGATAGGCCATCGCTATTAGATTGGTAGGGGTCCAACTCCCAGCACCTCCCGCCGATTAGCCGTTTCAATAGGTCACAACACTCGTGTCGGAGTTGCCTGGGTTTGGGAGAGCTAAAAGGTATTCTAAGAATGCAGCCTCAGAGTCCAAATCAAGATAACGATGCATCGGAGAGATCACACAGACACGGAAGTTCATCAGTATCACACATGTGGCATTATCTCTGGTGTTTGAGGCCTTGTGAGTTTTATTTATACACAATAAGGCAATACAAAGTTGAAGACCAATATAAATCATATATAATTTAGTTCCAGCCAAGTTATAGAGGTAGCTTAACCAATCACATTAAAGGTCACTTTATAGTATATGAATATATTACTTGCAGAAAAAAACTGGCGTCAATACGGTTCCTTGGTCACACGTATTCGACCCGTATTGCACCAGTATTTATGGACCCGTGCCCGTAAATACGGGTCCGGTGTCACCAGTATTCCACCCGTATTTACGGGCACGTTTTCGCTGCAAAATTGCACTTCACTAATCGGCAGCCCCTTCTCTCTATCAGTGCAGGATAAAGAGAAGGGGCAGCCCTTTCCGTAGTAAGTAAAAGAAATTCATACTTACCCGGCCGATGTCTTTCGACATCCAGCCCGACCTCCCTGGATGACGCGGCAGTCCATGTGACCGCTGCATCCTGTGATTGGCCTGTGATTGGCTGCAGCGGTCACATGGGCTGAAACGTCAAACCCGGAAGGACGGACTGGAGGAAGAAGCAGGGAGTTCTGGGTAAGTATGAACTTCAATTTTTTTTTACACGTTGATCTATATTGTGATCGGAAGTCACTGTCCAGGGTGCTGAAAGAGTTACTGCCGATCGTTTAACTCTTTCAGCACCCTGGACAGTGACTATCCCCTGATGTCGCCTAGCAAAGCTCCCGTAATTACGGGTGCACACACGTAGTCGCCCGCAATTACGGGTGCCCCATAGACTTCTATGTGCCTGCCCGTGCCTTAATTACGGCCTGAAATAGGACATGTTCTATATTTTTTCAACGGCACGGGCACCTTCCCGTAAGCATACGGGGAGGTACCCGTGGCCAATAGAAGTCTATGGGCCCGTAATTACGGCCCGTAATTTCAGCCCGTGATAACGGGCGTTTTTACGTTCGTGTGCATGGGGCCTTAGTCGTAAAAACGTCAACCTATTATAATTCTTCAAAACAATTTATTCACTGAGTCTTTCAAGGCCTAACACATGTCTTCACATACTTATTAACTCTTTATACTACAGATTTTACTACTGAATGATTAAACAATAATCAATAATTACTCTCATAAACCCCTTTTTTGTTTATTTCTCATTCAATCGTCACGGGCATTGGCGCTAGACAGGGGTATTTCTACACAAGCCAGGGTTTGATGGGCAACCAGTGCAGGGAGACTTCACCTACCAACTTCACTCCATTTCCCCAGAGATAGCACCTGCCTGATGTGAAGTTTCACTCTCTTTGTATTGTATCAATTCAGTAGCCCTTTGTCCCATCCTGTACGGACTCAAAGGTCGGGAGTTCTGTCCTAGTGGCTGGCCTGTGGATGACTGTTTTCACAACATTTGATACACATGAAGGTAATTTACTTATTGTCCACATAGCCATCTTAAAAGCGAGATATAGCTTCAATAAGACTATATGCAACTGGACTGCGACATGTAGTAATCCAGAGATCCATCCACCTATCCCACTAAACTAATTAGCTGAGTTTATAAATAAGAAAGTGTCCCCCCAACATGAATTCTCTTTTTCTTGGTGTTCCTAGAGCCACTTTCTTCTCATTACATTTACTATTTGGATCTCTGCTCTTACCTGCATGTTGCCATGTGGGTCTATATAGTGGCAGCAGGTAGGACAAATTACCTGGCACATTCCACCTTGTGCAGCAGTGAGATAGTCTAGGACTATTATATGCTGGCTGGCTACTAGAATTAACTGTACAATATATATTCAAAACATCAAACATACATTCCGTTATATTACCAAACAATTCAGCAAGCTTTTCTATATTATGTGCATTCTTAAAGGGAATGTGTCGCTAGAAATTTTTATTTTTTTTCAGTTAAACAGTTAGTATTTATGTGATTAAACATTGTTTTAATTTTTTTCATTTTTTCACAAGTCAGGAAATATTATAAATTAGATTCTAATTTATAACCTTTCCATGTTCTGGTCACTAGAGGGAGCAATTCCCAAAATTGCAGCATTGCAATGTGTTAAAGCAACCTCATTGCTTTATGCTGCAAATTTGGCATAGACACACACGCTCTAGTGAGCTCATACAATCCCCCCACCCTTATCCTGGCTAGTGCCAGGAGAAGGAGTTGGTTGAATCTTCTAATCCTCCCACACTGTGCATTCGCTCAGAAAATGGTGGCACACAGTGTAGGAGGATTAGATACAGGGGTAATCAGACAGTATAACACGAACATAATACACACATCACATACACAAACATAACTTACCTGCTCCTGCCGCCGCTGCTGCCTCCGATCCTACTCCTCGCGTCTTCGCTTCCTGGAACATATGTCCGGAAGCCACGACCGGAAGTAGTCACCTTACTGTCCGGCGGTGGCTTCCGATCCACATGAAATTGCGCCGGATGTCGCTCTGCCGAAGACCTTCCTTTTGGACTGTGTGGGAACGGCGCATGCGCCGTTCCCACACAGACGGCGTACACTATAGTGAATGGAACGGCTCCCGTTCGCATTCTCTATGGGGATGTATGTGCCGTATTCCATCTCTGTATGTGTCGTTAATCGACACATACAGAGATTAAAAAAAAATGGCAGCCCCCATAGTGAAGTAAAAGTAAGAAAAATAAAAAAGTACAACACAAAAACCCAAATAAATAAAATTTATTTTAGTAACATACTAAAAGCAAATTTATATTAAAAAAAATTCAATTTACAACTAGTAGTTTCCCTTAACTTAAAGAGGCTCTGTCACCACATTATAAGTGCCCTATATTATACATGATGTGATCGGCGCTGTAATGTAGATTACAGCAGTGTTTTTTATTTAGAAAAACTCAATTTTGACGGAGTTATGAGCGATTTTAGATTTATGCTAATGACTTTCTTAATAGAATACTGGGCATGTTTTTACTTTTTGACCATTCATGTACTCAGCACATAGTGATCTTGCGTTGTTCACAATGTGCTGTCACTTACTCACACATTAACGTTACTGAAGTGTCTTGAGAGTGAATAGACATCGCTTCCAGCCAGGACGGGATGTCTATTCCCACTCCCGACACTTCGGTAACGTTTGTGTGGGACTTAATGACAGCGTGATCTCATAACTCCGTCAAAATTGATAGATTTTCTAAATAAAAACCACTGCTGTTATCTACATTACAGCGCCGATCGATAGGGCACTTATAATGTGGTGACAGAGCCTCCTTAAGTGTCGTCATATTAACCGTATTCCAATGACCCACCAATGGTCAAAAACATGCCTCACTATTGGAAGAGGGACACTAACATTTTTCCACTTATTGTCCCACTCAGCTTTTAAATGTTCATTTAGGGGTGGGACACAGGGTGTCATCAGACAGATGAGGATGGTCCAGGTTCCTACACCTGCTTGCAGTGGATGGAGTGACCCATGTTGGTTTCCCCTTAAACTTTACTGAAGTGGCCACAGTCTATTGAGGACGACCCAATCTCCGAGTTGTATTGCGTATCGTCTGTGGAGTTAGGGTCTGGAATGGAAGTTATACACGTTTATGCACTTGTAAATGCTTCTGTAAGGCCCCGACATACTGGATAAGGTCCTCCTGCATTGCCTGTAACTGCTTGGGGATGTACAAGCCTGTCTTGGGGACACTTCCAAACAAAAGTTTCATAAGGGCTAGGGCTCAACTTCTGGTTAGGCGTTACATGGACTGAGTACAGAGCAAGAGAAAAGCATTCAGTCTAGGGCTTCCCTGTCTTTTCCATTGTTTTTTTGTATTAACTTCAGGGTACCATTCATTCTTTTCACCCTACCACTGCTCTGGGCGTGGTAGGGAGTGTGGAAAGCCTGTTCTATCCCGTCCCTGACATCCTTCATAATTTCTCTAGTAAAATGGGTTCCCCTATCACTTTCTATGGTCTCAGGGACATCTACACACAATTTCACCTCGAATTTCCATGGCCGTGTTCTTTGCAGTGGGGGAGGATACTCGCCAGTCTTCAAGCCTTCAATACGAGCACATATTCATACACAACTACCTTCAGTAGTTGTATGTAGGCGATCTGCAGTCGCTGGGACGGTTAATCTGACTGGGGTGCACTTTTCATAGGTACCTTTGTGGTTTTACCTATGTTATGCCGTGCACATATCATGCAGGAAGCTACAAACCTAGTGGCGGCATTATTGAATCCAGGGGCAAGCCAATTTGCCGATACCTGGCTGCACTACTCTCCGTGGAGAGGTGCATACACTCGTGCCTCAGGTCTGTCATCATTCGGCATAGAGACCTGGGAAGACATAACTTAGTCCCTACAGCCCAGAGGCCATCCTCTTTCAGGGCAGCCCTTTTCTCTTGCCATTGGTGCTTCTCCACCTTTTCTGCTTGTGCCTAGAGGCCTTTCAACACCTGGAGGTCCACTCCTGTCAGTAGCAATGGGATGAATCTGCTAAACCCTCCTTCACCACCCAGAGGCAGCATTGCAACCACTTTGGCAGCCTCATCGGCCCTTTTATTTCTTACTGCCTCGGCCGTGGTCTCCTTGGCGGGGTTCTAACAGGGCCTGTAATACTTTGGCTACTGCTCTTTCGTTCTTAATTGGCTAACCCGATTATCCAACAAAGTTCCTACTATGCCAGATGGGCCCATAATCGTGGGCGATGCCAAAATTGTACCTAGAGTCAGTGTAAATGTTGGCAGTCTTATCTTTTGCCAGGTTACAAGCCTCAGCGAGTGCCTCCAGCTCTGCTTTTTGGGCAGAACAAGAAGGTAGGAGTAGTTTCTGGATGATTACCTTGTGCATCGTGACTACCGTATAGCCTGTATTGTAGATGCCTTCATGGTGGAATCTGTAACATCTACAAAAAGCTCAAAATCGGGATTACTTATGGGTGTCTCATACACATTTTGTAGATCCATAGCTCTGAGTTCATTAACTCAACACAATTGTGTGGTGTCTCACTGAGATGTAACTGATCAGTCTCGTCACTACCTCCCCTCTTTTGGACCCTGTGGAAGTAAGGTAGCAGGGCTAAAAACTAAACATCTCTGTATAGTGAGGTTGAGTGGGGTGAGCAAGGCAACCTCATACTTATTGAAACAGGCTGCAGACAGGTATTTGGTCTGGACCTGCTGACAGGGACTGTAGTAGGCTGGACACCTCTGGTATCCACTCCCTACAGTATCCCACATTACTAGAAAAGCACGGAGTTGTCTGGTCGTGGCTGGGACAGGAGTGTCTCGTATTGCTACCACACTAACTGGGGAGAAATGTTTGGCATCTGGGATATGCAATGGCCTAGAAAAGTGACTTTCTCCTGACAAAATTGCATCCTTATTTCAGATGCCTTGTAGCCGTTTGCTGCCAAAAACAATAGGAGACTCAGGGTGATATCTAGGCTGTCTTGTTCTGACTCACAGGCCAGAAGTAGGTCATCAACATACTGCAACAACTGGGTTCCAGCAGCGAGCGGGGCCCAGCCTTGCAGTACTGCAGGCTGGGCCGTACTGAATTGGGTGGGGCTGTTGGCCTGGCCCTGGGGTAGCAACACCCAACAGTAGTGCTTGCCTGCATGTGTAAAAGCAAATAGCAACTGTAATTCTTCATCTAGTGGAACAGAGAAGCAAATAACTGTAAAACAACAAGCTGTGTGTGGGATCTGACTAAACACCTCATCCCTAACGCTACATTTCCAGCAGTCCACATTTTTTATGCAGACAAATACTTGAACTGGGCTTGCTGTAATATAATCAGCTGCTAATACGTCTTCACATACTTATTAACTCTTTATACTATGGATTTTTCTACAGAATGATTAAACAATAATCAATAATTACTGTCATACACGAATGGGCGCCGCAGGCTCTTCATTGTTTACATGATTCTCCTTCTCATTCGTACTTGCACGCGCCATTACATTTGTGGCGGCTGTGCAAGGTATTGCACCACTGTCCCATACAAATGAACAAAGGTAATGGCGCGTGCAAGTTCAAACCATTACTCTATGCCTTGGTTATTGAGTCACTAGTTGAATTAAAGAAGACCTCCAATGGAAACACAACTTTCCATGTCTCCATCCCCCACCTGACTGTATACCACACTCTACACTTCTTTTATGTATACTGTACTTACTTATTGAACTGCTGCCTTGTCTGTGCTTTACAAAAAGCCTCCATCTTGATTCTTAGATTTCCCCAGCTTTCCCTTGCTCTCTGCTATGCTATCAATCCCATGATGTTTCAGCACATTATCACGTGACCAGCTAAAGACCATACCATTGCTGCATGCTGGGGGATACTGATTACCATTCTCTCTATAGTCTCCTAAATAAGCTGAGAAACCGTAAGTATGTCAGGGTTCCTTTCCCTGTGATTTCACACCGAATAACCACCTCTGTAAATTTGAAACTCAGTGCATGCGTAGAAGAAATACACCAGCCAGAGAAGTGTTGGTACGGTTCCTCTCTCAGTGAAGTAGGAAATGCAACTGCACTTTATTACACAAGAGTTACAAGTTTTCTCTGATGTGGGACGTACTTAAGCCCCATTGGTTCTATTCAGTTGTGACGTTCATCTGCACATTCCTCTTGCATTCCAGGGCGGTATCTCTATGGGCGTTGTCCCAGATGCAGGCGCCATCTTGTTGCATAAACTCTCTGCGAAATATACTGACATGTAGCTTATGTAAGGGTAATAATGTTTTTGCAAGCAATATACATGCTAATGATCCCTCACAGTCCCCCTAAAAATATTATTACTCTATTACTCTATCCCTGAGTCTTGCCTAGCAACCTACTACTGATCACTCGAACCAGGCGGGTAGGGGTTTTGGATTTCTTCACCAGCTTGAGACGAGCTACTCCTTATGAGCAACCCTCCTTTGTACCTGGACTTCCAAGGTTTCTGAATGGTCCTAACTTTCCCTATTCTCCTCAGGATACAGGATGGTTGTCTTTATAGCGACTGTCGGTGTCACCTCGTCTATTTGTGTAAACATAATAGGCACAGTCTGTTCTACAGCTTTCGTCATCATTTTCCTGATACAGGGGAGAAAACAGCACACAAGGACAGAGAATAGTATTAAAAAGACCACTATCGCTACTCCTATTTGTGCTAATATTTTCTGTCATCCATGAAAAATACTGGTCCCATGGGTCCCTAATATGTACAGTGAAGGAAATAAGTATTTGATCCCTTGCTGATTTTGTAAGTTTGCCCACTGTCAAAGTCATGAACAGTCTAGAATTTTTAGGCTAGGTTAATTTTACCAGTGAGAGATAGATTATATTTAAAAAAAAACAGAAAATCACATAGTCAAAATTATATATATTTATTTGCATTGTGCACAGAGAAATAAGTATTTGATCCCCTACCAACCATTAAGAGTTCAGCCTCCTCCAGACCAGTTACACGCTCCAAATCAACTTGGTGCCTGCATTAAAGACAGCTGTCTTAAATGGTCACCTGTATAAAAGACTCCTGTCCACAGACTCAATTAATCAGTCTGACTCTAACCTCTACAACATGGGCAAGACCAAAGAGCTTTCTAAGGATGTCAGGGACAAGATCATAGACCTGCACAAGGCTGGAATGGGCTACAAAACCATAAGTAAGACGCTGGGTGAGAAGGAGACAACTGTTGGTGCAATAGTAAGAAAATGGAAGACTTACAAAATGACTGTCAATCGACATCGATCTGGGGCTCCATGCATAATCTCACCTCGTGGGTATCCTTGATCCTGAGGAAGGTGAGAGCTCAGCCGAAAACTACACGGGGGAACTTGTTAATGATCTCAAGGCAGCTGGGACCACAGTCACCAAGAAAACCATTGGTAACACATTACGCCGTAATGAATTAAAATCCTGCAGTGCCCGTAAGGTCCCCCTGCTCACGAAGGCACATGTACAGGCCCGTCTTAAGTTTGCAAATGAACATCTGGATGATTCTGAGAGTGATTGGGAGAAAGTGCTGTGGTCAGATGAGACTAAAATTGAGCTCTTTGGCATTAACTCAACTCGCCGTGTTTGGAGGAAGAGAAATGCTGCCTATGACCCAAAGAACACCGTCCCCACTGTCAAGCATGGAGGTGGAAACATTATGTTTTGGGGGTGTTTCTCTGCTAAGGGCACAGGACTACTTCACCGCATCAATGGGAGAATGGATGGAGCCATGTACCGTCAAATCCTGAGTGACAACCTCCTTCCCTCCACCAGGACATTAAAAGTGGCTCGTGGCTGGGTCTTCCAGCACGACAATGACCCGAAACATACAGCCAAGGCAACAAAGGAGTGGCTCAAAAAGATGCACATTAAGGTCATGGAGTGGCATAGCCAGTCTCCAGACCTTAATCCCATTGAAAACTTATGGAGGGAGCTGAAGATCCGAGTTGCCAAGCGACAGCCTCGAAATCTTAATGATTTACAGATGATCTGCAAAGAGGAGTGGGCCAAAATTCCATCTAACATGTGTGCAAACCTCATCATCAACTACAAAAAAACGTCTGACTGCTGTGCTTGCCAACAAGGGTTTTGCCCCCAAGTATTAAGTCTTGTTTGGCAAAGGGATCAAATACTTATTTCTCTCTGCACAATGCAAATAAATATATATAATTTTGACTGTGATTTTCTGTTTTTTTTATTTTTATATAATCCATCTCTCACTGGTAAAATTAACCTAGCCTAAAAATTCTAGACTGTTCATCTCTTTGACAGTGGGCAAACTTACAAAATCAGCAAGGGATCAAATACTTATTTCCTTCACTGTATGTGTCTTGGTCTGTTTTACTAGGGTTTTCTATGGTGAGGATCAAGCCTAATCCTGACAGACCACATGCTTTCCTTGATAGCGTCATTCTAGTTAGAAGTGACTTTCCAGTAATGTCTTTCTTTCCTAAGGCACTCTGTGGGCGATATCCTCAATGGTCCCCCCGTGTTCCAGCCCACCTCCCCCAGTATGTACAATGATTGCCGTAATAATTGTCTGTTACACATATATATTGAGTGCTTTGATCACACAGGTGATAAGCATTCCAATATCCGCTTGTTTGTTTGATACAACCACGTTCGTTTTTGAAGGATGTTACAGACTCAAGTTCAAACTGGTATGTAGCTACATGTGTATTAGAAGAATTATACCAAAAGGTGGTCACCCCATCAGTCTGGGTGATTGCTACATGTCCCCCCTCAGCACTCTGTGCAATAACACGAAAAAGGATAAGGATGTATATGGTGATAGCCATTCTTTGGAAGGGACTCTCTTGCAGTGTGAGGCGTGGATCCATGTCAGCCTTCCTTCCAGCTTAACTGCAGTGGGCGAGATCAGGAGGACCTGGTATGGACCCTCGAATCTGGCTTCTAAGGCCCCTCTGACGTGACTTTTCACCAGTACACAGTCTCCTGGTTGTAGCTTGTGCACCCCTGGGACGGAATCTGGGTCTGAAATGGAAGAAAACACTGCAGCATGTTACTGTCAACTCTTTACTGAGGGAAATGACAAAATTAACAAAGCTATCATTTCCTAGACTAAGCTGTTGTGTGTCGTAACATCCCATTCTGGGAGGACCCCCAAATAGGACTTCATATGGGGTGAGTAATGTTGGCTGTTTGGGGGTATTTCTGACAGAGTACAAAGCAATGGGCAATACTTCGGGCCATGGCAGGGACAGTTCTTTAGTGACTTTAAGAATTTTACTTTTTAGAGCACCATTCATCCTTTCCACTTTGCCACTGCTTTGAGGGTGGTATGGGGTGTGTAGTCCAAGATCTGCACCCACCATCTTCCAAATGTCTCTGGTCACATCTGCAATAAATGCTGGTCCCTGATCACTTCCTATGACGTCAGAAATACCGAATCTGCAGACTAACTCTGTCAGCAGTCGTTTCACCGTGGTTTTTGCTGTCATGTTGGACACTGGGTAAGCTTCAGGCTATCCAGAGAACATGTCCACCACCACCAGGACATATTCATACCTTCCACTCTTTGGTAATTGCATATGGTCTATCTGTATCCTTTGAAATGGGTACAATGGTCTTGCCAAGTGTTTCTATGGAGTGGGTTCAGTTCTTCCTGGATTGCAGGTATTGCAGATTTCACAGCTTTGGGTGTATTGCTTAACTGGTATGGAAAGTCCGGGTGCTACGTATAGTTTGTTTATGGCAGCAATCATCTGATTCTTCCCTCTGTGTACTATTCCGAGGGCCCATTGTACTGTAGATGGGTAAAGCGCTCTGGGTAGACATATTCTGTTTCCTTTTCTCCAGAGTTCATCCTGCAACATTTGTATCGCCCCTGTTCTGAGCCATTCTTCTTACTCGTGGGTCGGGGCTTCCAAAAATTCCTGGAGGGTCTTGACTCCTGGATTATCCGTTTTCTCCCTCTCCTGTTCTTCTTCTTTCCTTTTGCCCCTCGTCCTTACGTACACACCTGCTTCCTTTTCGAGGTCCTACGGCTGCTTGCTTAGCCTCTTGATCCGCGTACTGATTTCCTTGGGCTTCTGCCATATGGGTTTTCCCATGTGCTTTAACTTTGATTACTGCCACTTGCAGGGGAAGGCCTCCAGTAAATTCTCCACTGCCTCTGCATTCTTGATAGGAGATCTGGTGGCTGTCTTGTAGCCCCGCATGGCCCATATCTGACCAAAATCATGCGCCACCCCGAATGCATATCTAGAGTCAGTATAGATATTGATGGTTCGTCCTTCTGCATGTCTGCAGGCTTCAGTTAGGGCTATCAGCTCCGCCTCTTGCGATGATACGTGCGGCGGAAGGGATCCGGCTGTAATGACCGTGGTAGGGGATACCACAGCATATCCAGTGTGGAAAGACCCCCATTCATCCACATATCTGGATCCATCAGTGAAGAGGGTAAGGTCAGCATTGACTATCATCTGTTCAGTCACCGTGGGCAAATGCGATGTTTCATGGTGCATCGCCTGGAGGCAGTCGTGTTCGTGGGCATCTGGATCATCATAATCCGTCATGAGCGGGGGGTTAGGGGTGTGGGAAGAAAACCCATCTGTATTATCCCCCCGAGAGAGAGAGGAAGCAGTGTGGCTGGATTCAGGATTGTGCATCTCTGTAAGGTCACATTTTCTGGGAGAAGAAGAGAACATTGGAGTCTCATATGCTGTTGTGAAGAGAGATGCTTTTGTTGGCTTTGATCAATGATGGCTTTGAGATCATGTGGAGCCAATATTGTAACTGAATGTCCTAGAAGAATGTCAGACGTTTTATCCAGCAATTTTTTGGCGGCCAGCACAGCTTTAAGACATACAGGGGCCGCTTGTGAGACAGAGTCCAGTTTACAAGAGTAATATCCAATGGGACAATGTTTCCCTCCATGGTGTTGGGTTAACACTCCAGATGCATGGCCGTGGTATTCTTACACGAAGAGGAAAAACGGTCGTTGATAGTCGGGGATGCCGAGGGCTGGCGCGGAGTCAATGAGTTCTTTTGAGTCTTTGTACCGCATCCATGGCTTCTACAGGTAGATGTGGATCCCAGATTACATCCTTAAAGGCATCACACAGTGGTTGCATAAGGGCAGAAGCATTGGGAATCCACTGTCTACAGTAGGTGACCATACCCAGGAACGCTTGGAGTGGTTTTACTCCCCTTGGGAGGGGAATATCTCGAATAGCAAACTTCCGGTCTTCAGTAAGGTGTTTTACTCCCTGAGAAATGCAGTGTCCTAGGAAAACAAATTTGGTGGCACACCACTGGAGCTTCTTTATCACACAGTGGTTGCATAAGGGCAGAAGCATTGGGAATCCACTGTCTACAGTAGGTGACCATACCCAGGAACGCTTGGAGTGGTTTTACTCCCCTTGGGAGGGGAATATCTCGAATAGCAAACTTCCGGTCTTCAGTAAGGTGTTTTACTCCCTGAGAAATGCAGTGTCCTAGGAAAACAAATTTGGTGGCACACCACTGGAGCTTCTTTAGAGAAACCTTACAATTAATTTTTGCAAGAAACTTGAGCAGGCGTAGAGAGAAATGATGACTTGTCTGTTTGTCAGGACAACAAAGGAGTAGGTCATCCACGTATTGGAGGAGTGTGGCTTCAGGGTGTGTTCGTATCCAAGGATCCAGGCACATGGAGAGAGCCTGAGAAAAGTGATTGGGTGAATTCTGTGCTCCTTGTGGCATAACTGTCCAAGTGTACTGAGCCCCTCTGTAGGTGAACGCAAAAAGATACTGACAATCAGGATGTAGAGGGACACTGAAGAAAGCATTGGCTAAATCAATAACCGTGACATATGTAGAGTCGGGCGGAATGTTACTCAGCAGAGTATGCGGGTTGGGGACCACTGGAGTTTCTAGTACCGTGGCAGCGTTAACTGCTCTCAGATCCTGGACTATGCGAAATTTTATTGGGTTCTGCTTTCGGAGTTTTCTTCTTCACAGGGAAGAGGGGGGTATTGGCTGGAGATATGCAGTGGATAAGGGTGCCATTCCGTAGCAGTTCCTGAATCTGGGCTCCCAAGGAAGCTTCTTGTGTAGCCTTCAAAGGATATTGTGGTAGCCGTGGTATTTGCACACCTTCTTTGAGGAACACTTGAACAGGTGGAATGGGTAATTTCCCTATATCTTCCGGGCCCGTGGAAACCCAAAGAATCGGGGATCTGATTGTAGAAATATTCTGGAATGGGGTGGGAGGGGGTTGGTGTAGAAGCAAGGGGATAGCCCTGATCTGACAGGTCTCTTCCTGGGACATAGGAGTGTCTAAATCAAGATACATTCCAGAGTCTTCGTAGCGGATAATCGCGTGAAGTTTTTGTAACAAGTCCGCTCCCAACAGGTTGAGAGGACAGGTATTGGAAACCACAAATCTGGAGAGAATCTTTTGTTGGGCCCCAACAGGTACGGGGTAGGTGAGCCTGGAAGAAGATGGCTTGCCGTCTACTCCAACGCAGGAGATATAATCTTCAGAAACGAAACCGTCAGCAGGTAGATCCTTAGTTCTTATGACTGATCTGGCTGCACCCGTGTCCACGAGAAAAGGCAAAGAGTGGCCTCCCACCAGGATCCTAACAGAAGAAATAGGTCCAGACTGTGCAGTAACAGAGGCCATGGTGGGCACGGGCTTGCCGGTACCCTATGGTCGGTAGGGGCATTCTTGAGAGCGATTACTGTAATCGCCTTGAGGTCATGGGTCGGGTCGATTGTCCAGACGAGTTCTGCAGTTTCGCCTGAAGTGTCCTGGTTCCCCACATCTATAACAGACGAGGTCTTCACTGGCCCTTCCGGGACTCTGAGCGTCAGGATATTTCCTTGTAAGACTCGCTTGTATGGGTCTGGGCTCGTAAGGTCGTTGAGGGGCGACGGTAAGCCTGTTGCGGGTAGAGAGGGGGGCGTCGCTCTGCTGGTCCGGCATACATAATTGTATCGATATCCTGGCACAAGGCTACCTTTGAAGACTCCTGCGGGGTGGGGGCGGGTTGTTTTTCAATAGCTTTAGTTATGAGCAGGACCTTCCTGGGATCCATTTCAACATATTCTGGCCTTCCCTCCATCAACTTCTTCTTAATATGATCCTTGAGACCATTAACAAAGGCGGTCACTAATAACACCTGTTGCATTTTGACTTTAACATTAAACCCCTGGTCTTGGAAAAGGGATTGTATCCAGGCATAGAACTTCTCCACTGATTCCGTAGTGTCTTGGGTGCAGTCTGAAATACTCGTGGAAGATTCCGTTAACCTATCCCTGGCCCACCCTTGCATATGGCGGCAAAACACATCTCCTGATTCATACGTTTCCTGATTTGGTACTTGTATATCATTTAAGGCAGACTGGATTATGGGCCAGAAACTGTCCCCGGCCTTGATGCTAGTGATGAGTTGCAAATCCTTCCATGCTGCTGAGTATGTCTGTTGAATTTGTCTAAGTCTCCTGTAGAACGGCATAGGATTATTGTCCGGGTCCGGGAGTTGGCTCACCATCTGGTTCACTTGCGTCGGGTTGAAGGCCACATATTTGCTGGGTGCATCACCTTGGGGCATGGTCGTGGTCGTAGGTGGGTCAGGGACTGGAGGAAATCCGGGGATGGCGGAGGAAGCGGCTGTGGTAATCCCGATCTCCCGAGGCAGTTCCGCATCGGGGAGTACCATGGTGGATGTGGGTATGGGAACTAGAGGTAAGACTGTAGGAGGGGGTGGGTAGACCGGTGGGCAGGGTAGGCCTGGTAGCAGTTCATCCGGGTCTTTGGGGAACGTCTCCTTAATGAGGCTGTCACCACATTATAAGTGCCCTATCTCCTACATGAGGAGATCGGCGCTATAATGTAGGTGACAGTAATGCTTTTTATTTAGAAAAACGATCTATTTTAAACCACTTTATTAGCGATTTTTAGCTTTATGCTAATGAGTTTCTTAATGCCCAAGTTGGCGTGTTTTTACTTTCGACCAAGTGGGCGTTGTACAGAGTGTATGACGCTGACCAATCAGTGACCAGTCAGCGTCATACACTCCTCTCCATTCATTTACACAGCCGCATCGCGTTCTTACTAGAACACGATGTGCAGCCACATACACAGACATTAACGTTAATCAAGTGTCCTGATAATGAATATACATGACCTCCAGCCTGGACGTCATGTGTATTCAGAATCCTGACACTTCTGAATCTTTTCTGTGAGATTCCAGCAAGCCACGCGTAATCTCGCGAGATTACGAGGTAAACGAGATTTCATTTCCCTTTCTGGAAATCTCACAGAAAAGATTCAGAAGTGTCAGGATTCTGAATACACATGACGTCCAGGCTGGCGGTAATATATATTCATTATCAGGACACTTGATTAACGTTAATGTCTGTGTATGTGGCTGCACATCGCGTTCTAGTAAGAACGCGATGCTGCTGTGTAAATGAATGGAGAGGAGTGCATGACGCTGATTGGTTAGCGTCATACACTCCCCTGTACAACGCCCACTTGGTCAAAAGTAAAAACACGCCCACTTGGGCATTAAGAGACGTATTAGCATAAACCAAAATCGCTAATAAAGTGGTAAAAATAGATTGTTTTTTTAAATAAAAAGCATTACTGTCACCTACATTATAGCGCCCATCTCCTTATGTAGGAGATAGGGCACTTATAATGTGGTGACAGAGCCTCTTTAAGTAAAGGTGTGGGGATAACTTGCTTGGACATGTTCTGCACGGCCTGCGTCAGTGCTTGGACAGTAACATCATCATTGCTAATTAATCTGATTTCCTCCAGAGACGGCACTACTGTGTTATGCCGTATGGCCTGAACAATTGCCTGTGCGCATGCTTGAGGTGGGAAACCAAAAATGCCTGCACTAATAGCTGGGAGTGCTATGGTTGTAAGGCCTCTATGATTGGCGAAATCCTGAATCCTGTGGACAGTTATCTGAAGCTGCTGAACACAGTGCTCGTGATTCTCGGCCTCATACACAGGGCCTACTGCATGTACTATCAGGGTGCAGGGGAGATTTCCTGGGCCTGTCACTCTAAGTGGGCCCTGTTCCTGAACTATAAGATCGCTGTCACGTTGGATTTTGTCACCTTCGGCAAGTACTATTGCTCCGGCCACCCCTCCCTTATGGCGAAGCTTACTATTGGCTGGGTTGACAATTGCATCCACTTGTTGGGTGACAATATCGCCCATTCCTGCCGTCAACAAAGTTTCAGTATGCCACACCGTTCTTTCCATTAACGGTTCCCAGTACTACGGGTGTCCCGCATCAGAGAAAGTATCCCCCTCCTCCACTGGTGGGGACTCCGGTATGTTAAATTTGACACGTGCCGGGATCTGACTGACCGGGAGGAGGAACGTACGTTCCTCTTTCACAGCATGTAACTCATGCTGGGATTCAGTGTCTTCATCCGGTTCAAGCTGACTCCTTCTCTTTTCCATTTCGCGTTGAAAGGCCGGGCTATTAAGAATTTCGTCTATGGACGGGAAGCGCCCAGTCATGGCTGGGACAACCGTGAAAAGGGGCACAAAATCTTTCGGGACATAATAGGCACCTTCCGATGTAAGAACTGGGTATAGTGGTAAAGGTGTCTCTATGGTAGTTTCCTGTGGAGCAGTAAGATGACCGCAGGGGGTAGGGGCTTCCGGTGACGTACTAACGGCAGTTCCAGGTGTATTGGGCGTGTCCATGGGTGCGGAAGGGGTTGGGCCGGGCGTGACCTCATCAGGGGCGGCCTCTCCCACAGGAAACACATTGCTCAGCAGTGAGGGTTTTGCTGCTCACAATGAGGACACACCCAACACGAGGGACCGTCGCCATTATAGGGCGGTGGCGGGTCCTGTGGTTTATAATACATATAAAATAATACAAAGCCTTTCTTATTCCTAACGTCTTCTGCAAATCCCTCCTTGCTATCTTCCAACTTCCCTTTGTTCTCTCGAATACCTTTTGCCCAGTCTCCGGCCTGTAGCCGCCGTCCCCTATGCATCCCGCACACTTCCATCAATTTCTTCGTTTTCCTCACATACTGTTTCCCTTCCCTTCGCCCTACCAAATCATACGAATAGGATCGTCCAGGTACGGGTGATCCTGATGATTTGAATATGGACTGTAAACCATCCATTCTAACCTTCTATATCCTTCACGTAATTTATATAACAACTTTTGGTCTGCAACCCTCTAGTGACCGGTTCACCGTCGTCTGGCCAAAATATTACCCACGACTTATCACACGTCTTACCCGCGTGCCCCTGTATAAGACAGATTATAATATTACCCACGACTTATCAGTGTTCTACACACCCCGCGTGCCCCTGTATAAGACAGGTTATGTTTTCTATCTAGTCCCTAATTACCCAGAGGATGGTTAGTCGGGCGCGACTAATTTCTTACGGGTTCGTGACCACACAGCGGGGATGTCTCTCCTGTCGTCTGTGTTAATCCAGCCAGTCAAGCAGGGTTCTACAGACTCCCACAAGACCGTCCACTAACACAGATAAGACGAAGATTTATAAAATCAACTGATTTACCATGTTATTGCGGAGGTGATCAGCCTCCTTTAGTGGGCAGTCCCGGGTTGTCCGCTTCACCCTGTCGTCGTCGGTTGTCCGGATTCCGAGATCCCCTCGAGTGTAGCCCCACATTGGGTGCCAACTGTCAGGGTTCCTTTCTCTGTGATTTCACACCGAATAACCACCTCTGTAAATTTGAAACTAAGTGCATGCGTAGAAGAAATACACCAGCCAGAGAAGTGTTGGTAGGGTTCCTCTCTCAGTGAAGTAGGAAATGCAACTGCACTTTATTATTACACAATAGTTACAAGTTTTCTCTGATGTGGGACGTACTTAAGCCCCATTGGTAATATTCAGTTGTGACGTTCATCTGCACATCCTCTTGCATTCCAGGGCGGTGTCTCTATGGGCGTTGTCCCAGATGCAGGCGCCATCTTGTTGCATAGACTCTCTGCGAAATATACTGACATGTAGCTTATGTAAGGGTAATAATGTTTCTGCAAGCAATATACATGCTAATGATCCCTCACAAGTATACAGACAGGGAGGCTGCACTATATTCGTCTACATTATACCTGTGTGACAGGAACTTGTCTAAAGGGGGTTTTACACTGGGCAATTATCGGGCAGACAAGCGTTCATATAACGCTCGTTGACGATGATTGCCCTGTGTAAACAGCACAGTGATCAGCAGATGAACGAGCAAACGCTCAATCATCTGATGACAGTATCGTTTTAAAAAAGTTAAATATTATCGTTGTCAACAGAACATCTCCCTGTGTAAACAGGGAGACGCGCTGACAACATGATAATAATGTATGGGGATGAGCGATCGGAGTAACAACCGCTCGTCCTCATACATAGTTCCTTGTGGCAGGAGCACCTAGAGGATTTTGGGGCCTCTATTTTATTAGAATATATTTTAGGCACCATATCAGGTTTGAAGAGGTCTTGTGGTGCCAAAACAGTGGAAACCGCCCAAAAGTGACCCCATTTTGGAAACTACACCCCTCAAAGAATTTTTCAAGAGGTATAGTTAGCATTTTTAGCCCACAGGTTTTTTGCTAAATTTATTGGAACTGGTCTGTGAAAATGAAAATCTACTTTTTTTCTGAAAAAACATACGATGTTTTAGTTTTTACAAGGAATAAAGGAGAAAAAGCGCCCCAACATTTGTAAAGCAATGTCTCCCGATTACGGCAATAGCCCATATGTGGTAATAAACTGCTGTTTGGACCCACGGCCGGGCTCAGAAGGGAACGAGGGCCCTTTGGATTTTTGAGCGCAGATTTTGCTGGAATGGTTTTTGGTGCCATGTCGTGTTTGCAAAGCCCTGGAGGGACCATAACAGTGGAAACTCCCCAAAAGTGACCCCATTTTGGAAACTACACCCCTCAAGGAATTTTTCTAGGGGTATAGGTACAGTTTTTGCTCAATTTATGGGAAATATGCCGTGAAATTGAAAATCTAAATTTTTTCTAATAAAATGTCGTTTTAGCTCAGATTTTTTCATTTTTGCAATAGATAAAGGAGAAAAAACACCCCAATATTTGTAAAACAAACTCTTCTGAGCACAGCAATACCCCATATGTGGTAATAAACTGCTGTTTGGACACACGGCGGGGCTTAGAACGGACGGAGCGCAATTTGACTTTTGGAGCTCAAGTTTTGCTGGAATGGTTTGCGGCCCCATGTTACATTTGCAAAGTCACTGAGGGGCCAAAATAGTGCAAACCCGGCAAAAGTGACCCCATTTGGGAAACTATACCCCTCGTGGAATTTATCTAGCGGTATAGTGAGCATTTTGACACCACAGTTTTTTTGCTGAATTATTGGGATTATGCAGTGAAAATGAAAATCTACATTCTTTCCACTAAAATGTTGAATTTTGTTCATTTTCACAAGGAATAAAGGAGAAAAAGCGCCCCAACAATTGTAAAGCAATTTCTCCCGAGTACGGCAATACCCCATATGTGGTCATAAACTGCTGCTTGGATACACCGCAGGGCTCAGAATGGCAGGAGTGCTACTTGGCATGTAGATTTTGGTTGATTGTTTTTTGGGCGCTATGTCGCATTTGCAGAGCCCGTGAGGTACCTGTACAGTAGAAATCCCTGAGAAGTGACTCCATTTTGGAAACGTTACCCCTCAGGGTAATCATCTAGGAGTGTACTGAGCATTTTGATACCACAGGTGTTTCATAGATTGTATTAGAATGAGGCAGTGAAGATAAAAATATATTTTTTTTCCCAAAAATATGTAGTTTTGCACCCAATTTTTTTTTCCACAAGGGGTAATAGGAGAAAAAACAACACATAATTTGTTACCCAATTTCTCCCGAGTACGGCAATACCCCATGTGTGGCCCGAAACTGCTGTTTGGGCACATGGCAGAGCTCAAAATGAAAGCAGTGCCATGTGGCTTTTAGAGCGCAGATTTTGCTGGACTGGTGTATGGGCGCCATGTCGCATTTGCAGAGCTCCCTTAGGTACCAGAGTAGAGTGTAAAACCATGAGAAGTGACCCCATTTTGTAAACTACACCCCTCAAGGCATTTATCATTTGCCTGGACATATGACAGGGCTTAGGAGTGAAAGGCGCATCTGAGACCTATTTTGGTGATTTTCGCAGCATTAGCCCACAATGGCAGGGCTCTGGGGTCAAATAGTAAAACAAACCCCCAAGTAATGACCCTAATTTTGGAAACTACACCCCTGAAGGCATTTTATTAAGGGGTGTAGTGAGCATTTTGACCACACAGGTTTTTTTTTTCTATTAGAAATTAACGCTCAGTGGATGGTGCAAAGTGAAAATTGCAAATTTCCACAGGTATGTGCCATTTTAGTGCACAATATTTTGTGCCCAGTTTGTGCCACTGAAAACAAATACCTCAAACTGTTAGGCAGGTTCTCCCGGGTATGGCGATGCCATATATGTGGACGTAAACTGCTGTTTGGGCACGCTGCTGGGCTCAGAAGGGAGGTAGCGCCATTTTGCATTTGGAGCGCAGATTTTGCTTAGTAATAGTTTGGTTTGGCGTTTTGCTGGTATTTCAGTTTATAATGCGGGGGGGGGGATATGTAAGCTGTGCGGAGTACATCAGGGTATAATAAGAGGGTATAATAATTGGATAAATAAATAATTATCCACAGATGTGTGGCCAGTGTCGCACTTATAAATGGTGCCAGATCTTATCCGCTTTTGGACACTCTGCACATTTTGCATCGCCATATTCTGAGAGCCAGAACGTCTTTATTTTTTCTTCACCGGAGCTGGGTGAGGGCTTATTTGTTGCGGGACGATCTGTAGATTTCATTGGTACCATTTTGGGGTACATGCGATTTTTTGATCACTTTCTATTTCATTTTTTTTGGCAAGCAAGGTGACCAAAAACCTGCAATTCTGATGTTTTTTATTATTATTTTTTTTACGGAGTTCGCCATGCGCTATGAATGACAACTTTACGTTATTCTGCGGGTCGGTACGATTACGGCGATACCATATGTATATAGTTTCTCTTATGCTTTGCAGCGTCTGCACGATAATATCACTTTTGTTTCAAATAATTTATTTTTGGTGTCACCATATTCTGAGAGCCATAACTTTTTTATTTTTCCGTCAAAAAAGCTGTGGGATGGCTTGTTTTTTGCGGGACGTGCTGCAGTTTTTAATGGTATAATTTTGGGGAACATGCAACTTTTAGATCCCTTTTTTTATTATGTTTTGCGAGGGGTAGTGACTAACAAACAGCGATATTGGAATAGTTTTTTAATTATTTTTTTTACGGTGTTCACCGTGCGGGTAAAATAGCCTGATATTTTTATAGTTTGGGTCGTTACGGACGCGGTGATACCACATATGTGTACTTTTTTAATGTTTTTTGGTTTTTCCTATAATAAAAGTCTTATTATAGGAAAAAAAAGGCTGTTATAGTGTTTTTTAACATGAAACTTATTTTTTTTTTACTTTTTGACAACATTTTTATTAACTTTTTTTTACTTTTTTTGTGTCCCACTAGGGAACTTGAAGGCATGAAGCCCTGATGGCTATTCTAATACACTTCACTACCTACATAGTGCAGTGTATTAGAGCTGTCAGCTATTCACTGACAGCAAGCCTATTAGGCTTTGCCTCCCGGCGGGACCTAATAGGCTTCCGTACTAGGAAGCGATTGTTAGGCTACGGTTGCCATAACAACCATCGGAACACCCGCGGGTGCCGATGGTTGTCATTAGCAACCATAGGGCGCGACCTAATCCCTTAGATGCAGCTATCGCTGCATCTAAGGGGTTAATCGGCCGGATCGGAGCCTAGCTCCGGTCCTGGCCGTTAGAGCACGATGTCAGCTGTGACAAACAGCTGACACCCGCGGCAACCATCGTGGTTGCCGACAGGCTACAACACACTTTGATGCATCGATCGCGTTGATCGATGCATCGAAGGAGTTAATCGGCCGGATCGGAGCCTAGCTCTGGTCCTGGCCGTTGCAGAGGGGTGTCAGACAGCTGATTACCGGTGGTGATAGCGCTGGCTCAGCTTCTGAGCCAGCGCCATCATATACACCACGTCATGGAGCTGTGATTGGTCAGTCTGCTTTGACTGACCAATCATAGCGATCGCCGGCAGGAGACCGCTGTGCTTGGTCCCCTGCCATCTTACTGTGCCGATCAACTGTCATAAACAGTTGACGGCACAGTTCTGTCACCTTGTCCTTTGACAGGGTGACAGTTTTTACCCAGGACGCACCGGTACCTTAAAGCACTACAATACAGGACGTGCCGGTACGTCCTGGTGAGGTAAGGGGTTAAAGAGTCTCTGTCACCACATTTTAAGTGCCCTATCTTCTACATCAGTGGTCTCAACCACGCGGCCCATGGGCCGTATGCGGCCCCTGGGGCTGTCATCTGTGGCCCGTGGGACGCAGAACCGCTAGTATCGGCTCTGCTCTGAGACTCTGGAATTCCCTGACATCGCTGTCCATATATGGAGAGTGTGTCCGGGTCTTCCCCAGAGCGGAGTCCTGTGCAGAGCGCTAGCACAGGCTCTGCTACGGGACTCTGTGGAATTCCCTGACATCGGTGTCCATGTTTGGACACACGATGTCTGGGACTTCTCCAAAGCCAGAGTCCCTGGCAGAGCGCTAGTATAGGCTTTGCTCTGGGGAGCCTCTGACATCGCTGTCCATACATCGACAATGATGTTAGGGGCTTCCCCAGAGTAGGAGTCCCAGTGATGTCAGGAGCACAGCTGGAGTCCCAGGAAGAGCCTACTAGCGCTCTGCCCGGGACTCCAGCTCTGGGGTTGCCCCTGACATCTCTGTCCATATATGGACAGTGATGTCAGGAGCAGAGCTGGAATCCCAGGCAGAGTGCTAGAAGTGGCTCTGCTCCGGGACTCCAGCTCTGGGCAAGCCCCTGACATCACTGTGGCAGCATCTGCGGAGGGCACTGTGGCAGCATCTGCGAAGGGCACTGTGGCAGCATTTGCGGAGGGCACTGTGGCAGCATCTACGGAAGACACTGTGGTGGCATCTACGGAGGGCACTGTGGCAGCATCTACGGAGGGCACTGCGACAGCATCTACAGAGGGCACTGCGGCAGCATCTACAGAGGGCACTGCGGCAGCATCTACAGAGGACACTGCGGCAGCATCTACAGAGGACACTGCGGCAGCATCTACAGAGGGCACTGCGGCAGCATCTACAGAGGACACTGCGGCAGCATGTACAGAGGACACTGTGGCAGCATCTACAGAGGGCACTGTGGCAGCATCTACAGAGGGCACTGTGGCAGCATCTACAGAGGGCACTGTGGCAGTATGTACAGAGGGCACTGTGGCAGTATGTACAGAGGACACTGTGGCATTATCTACAGAGGGCACTGTGGCATTATCTACAGAGTGCACTGTGGCATTATCTAGGGGTGTGTTGCATTATCTACAGAGGGCACTGTGGCATTATCTGCAGAGGGATCAGTGGCAGCATCTACAGAGGACTCTGCGGCAGCATCCACAGAGGGCACTGCGGCAGCATCCACAGAGGGCACTGCGGCAGCATCCACAGAGGGCACTGCGGCAGCATCCACAGAGGGCACTGCGGCAGCATCCACAGAGGGCACTGCGGCAGCATCCACAGAGGGCACTGCGGCAGCATCCACAGAGGGCACTGCGGCAGCATCCACAGAGGGCACTGCGGCAGAATCCACCGAGGGCACTGTGGCACTATCTAAAAAGGCGCTGTCCAATCTTGACGTGTGTCTGCCAAACGCTGCTAACTGAGCCGCCGTACTGCATTTAGCGACACTTAAACTAGAAAACTGGATTGTTGAAATAAGCACGTGGAGAAATATCTCAAATTTTAAACCTAGCGGTATTAGTATAGTAATGTAGTATTGTTATTATAGAAATATAGTGTTATAGTAGATCAAATAACTAATTGATTAACAATAATTTTGTATTATATCAACTTTGAAAGTAATGCGGCCCATCAACTTCACATTTTTTCTATATGTGGCCCACTTACCCGGCCGAGTTTGAGAGCCCTGTTCTACATAATATGATTGGCGCTGTAATGTAGATTACAGCAGTGTTTTTTATTTAGAAAAACGATCAATTTCGACCATCGCTGGAAGGGATGTCTATTAACTCTCAAGACACTTCGGTAACGTTAATGTGTGAGTATGTGACAGCACGATCACGATGTGCTGATTACATGAATGGAGAGAAGTGTATGATGCTGATTGATCAGCGTCATACACTTCTCTCCACAACGCCCACTTGGTCAAAAGTAAAAACACGCCCAGTTGTCTATTAAGAAAGTCATTAGCATAAATCTAAAATCGCTCATAACTTGGTGAAAATTGATCATTTTTCTAAATAAAAAACACTGCTGTTATCTACATTACAGCGCCGATCACATTATGTACAAGATAGGCCACTTATAATGTGGTGACAGAGCCTCTTTAATGTACGAGTTGATACAATTACGTAGATACCATATTTATATAGGCTTTTTTATGTTTTACCACTTTTTCAAAGAAAAAACTAGCTGTAGTTTTTATCGTTATCATTCTGGGTATATTTGACTTTTTAATCACTTTTTATTCCATTCTTTTCTTGGGGAGCTAAGGTGACTAAAAAACAGCAATGCTGGCGTTTCTAATTTTATTTTTATACAGCGTTCACCATACGGGTAATATAACATTATATTGTAATAGTTTGGAATATGATTGCTTGCAGTCGACTACGCTATTGATTCCATTGGAATTTCAACGGAGACCTGCCGGGATGGTGACGAACGGAAACCATTAGCAATGTTTCCGTCACCATTGATATCAATGGTGACGGAAACGGAAGCTGTGGTTTCAGTTTGACTTTCCGTTGCGGGGTTCACCCGACGGAAACCTCAGACGGAAACCTCGAACAGAAAGCCAACGCTGATGTGAACAGGCCCTAAGTAATATAGATGACTAATGGGGTTGTCTAAATATTATGATGTAACACACTATATAACTACATTCAGAGATAATATTTTTCAGCCCTCTTTGGGTACAATTGGTTATATAGGACTTAATAAAAGCACAAAGATGGCAGACCTGCCATGACAACCCGCGAAAGTGTCGCAGGGGGCTATTCCACTTTTTAACGAAGTTAGACGCCACGGTCGCTAAGCTATATACAGCAGGTTATTGCTACTAACAGACACTGATACAGGAGCATACAAAACCTCATGCTAAAAACGCAACATAAGTTAGGGAAAGGGTTTGTCTGTAGTGTTTTGTACTGTATACTTTTGAAACTTTAATAAAAATTATCTGATTTAAAAAAAAAAAACGCAACATAAGCTCAACGTGTGAACCCATCCTCTGTAGGTGTAACTGATCCCTTTTCTATACACTGTCTCCATTTCTTATTAGCTGAACGTTAAAAATGTATTAGGGTATGTTCACACGAGGGCGTCCGTTACGGCTGAAATTACGGGGATGTTTCAGCCTGAAAACATCCCCGTAATTTCAGCCGTACCGGCATGTGCAGGCGCTTGAACGCTGCGTCCATTACGGCCGTAATTAGCGCTGCTATTCATTGGAGTCAATGAATAACGGCTCCAATTACGGCCAAAGAAGTGACAGGCCACTTCTTTGACGCGGGCGTCTATTTACGCGCCGTCATTTGACAGCGGCGCATAAATATACGCCTCGTGTGAACAGACAAACGTCTGCCCATTGCTTTCAATGGGCAGATGTTTGTCAGCGCTATTTTCAGACGTAATTCGGGGCAAAAACGCCCGAATTACGTCCGTAAATAGGCCGTGTGAACATACCCTTAAGGGTATGTTCACACGGCCTATTTACGGACGTAATTCGGGCGTTTTTGCCCCGAATTACGTCTGAAAATAGCGCCTCAATAGCGCTGACAAACATCTGCCCATTGAAAGCAATGGGCAGACGTTTGTCTGTTCACACGAGGCGTGTATTTACGCGCCGCTGTCAAATGACGGCGCGTAAATAGACGCCCGCGTAGAAGAAGTGACCTGTCACTTCTTTGGCCGTAATTGGAGCCGCTATTCATTGACTCCAATGAATAGCAGCGCTAATTACGCCCGTAATTGACGCGGCGTTCAAGCGCCTGCACATGCCGGTACGGCTGAAATTACGGGGATGTTTTCAGGCTGAAACATCCCCGTAATTTCAGCCGTTACGGACCCCCGCCGTGTGAACATACCCTTAGGGTATGTGCACACACACTAATTACGTCCGTAATTGACGGTCGTATTTCGGCCGCAAGTACCGGACCGAACACACTGCAGGGAGCCGGGCTCCTAGCATCATACTTATGTACGATGCTAGGAGTCCCTGCCTCGCTGCAGGACAACTGTCCCGTACTGTAATCATGTTTTCAGTACGGGACAGTTGTCCTGAAGCGAGGCAGGGACTCCTAGCATCGTACATAACTATGACGCTAGGAGCCCGGCTCCCTGCACTGTGTTCGGTCCGGTGCTTGAGGCCGAAATACGTCCGTCACTTACGGACGTAATTAGTGTGTGTGCACATACCCTAATTAAGGGCGATGATGTAGCGGAAAACGTTTCCTATCACAAATGTGCAAGTAGCCATCCACTAAAACGTAAGTGCTTATAGTATGTATCACCATAGTCCATCTTTAACCATGTTATCCATGGCACGCAGTTCTATCATTGTGCAGGAACATTAGTGCCCGCTAAACGGACTGGCGGCAGTAGGAGTCACACAACCTTTGCTGCTGCCCGTACAAGCGCTACCATTGGCTGACAGAGAAGAGGCGGGCTGGAGAACAGGGAAGTAACCACGGGAGAACTGAACATTACCGGGCAGAACTCGGTACAGGAGTGTCGCACAGCGGCAGATAACGGGCGGGTAAACTAGCCCGTGTGGTGTAAGGTACGCTTATAGCCCGTCCTTCCTGTCACCCGCCACACGTGTGTTGTGAGGCCCAGTGTGACAGGAAGTGGCGGGAAAGCTGAATCCGATGCTTATAGTTCAGGATGCGAATTGTGAATATAGGGGGTGTACACTATATCTATCTATACACTTATATACATACAGAACCTCGACGAGAAGCTGCCAGGGATTTGGGGTGATTTAAAAGAACAACCCCAGGAACTTTGTAAGACTTCACGTGATAGACATAACACGTGTGAACAGAGCCTTGTAAACATACAGTATTCTCCCTCCACCATTGTCACTGGCATCATCGATATGTGAACCAAGGTGTTTAATGGCTGCGGACTAGTCATTGCACAGGAATAAGGGATACCAGTGGCAGGCGACAGAGAATTTGGTATTAGGCAGTTCCATTTTTTGATGCCCAATGTTGTTTAAAAACACCCCCAATATCAGTAAATGTTTGGAAAGAGGCACGTACATTACGTGTCAGGCACTGCGAAGAGGTTCTGCAGGAACTGAGGTATTTCTCATAGGATATGGTGTCAAGGATAAGCAGCAGCTATGAGGCAATGTATTGTGCGATCGGGCAACATACTGTGATGTAGAACCTCAGTGACTTCCCACTTCAGCTGGGCCATATCTTATAATTAACATTGCAACTCCTGCAGAACCTCTTTGAGATACGGAATGTGGAGCTTCCAGTAAAACTCTGTCTTTAGTGACTAGTATAAACCTCTCCTTTGTTTGCATGGAAGTCATGAAGAAATTCTACTGTACATTAAATGATTATTGATGCACCTAAAGTATAAAGGGTTATGCAACCACTTTCTGATAGGTGGGGGCCCACATCCGAGACCCCCAACGATCCTGAGAATGATGGGGCCGTGCAGCAATTTCCTGTACAGGGAATCGTTTTGGAAGGGATGTGGCCCCTTCAATCTCAGGATGGATGACCCACACATCAGAAAGTGATCGCATATCCTATATATGAAATGTCCGGTACTCCGATGTTAGGTGGTGCTCGAGTAGGACTCCACTCCTTAATAATATAAATATAAGAACTCGGCACTCAAGTATTTGGTGAAATAATTCGTAATCTTTATTATGCAATTCACTTATATGAACGTTTTCAGCCAAATTAGGCCTTCATCGGATAATTTGGATTGCTCGGGAACGTAACTAAGAGAAGCAGGCGCTAAGACTCTGTAAATCGCTCTCTCATACGCAGCAGCCGTTGCTGTAATGAATGGCGCCTAGTAAATATGCCATCACTTTCTATAATGGGAATAACCCTTTGACAGAAAACCAGTACTCCTACTGTGTCCGTACAGAGGTTTCTTACTGATCCGTATACATAGAACTGTCATGTGACATTGGTGTCTATGCAGCATCTACAGAATGTCATCAGTTTTTGTCATATAACATGGACCTCCGTGTGAAAATATGGTGTCACACGAAGGTACAGAACACTCCATAGGATAACATTAGTGATGTATTCCCAATTCATACTCCACAGAACTGGAACGGAGATTCCTTAAAATTGGTTCTTGAATTCAGAATAAGGGTTAGGGTATGTTCACACGGCCATTTTTTGGGCTGTAAACGCCTGAAAAACGCCCAAAAAATCGGAAACTACGCCTTCAAACGTCTGCCCATTGATTTCAATGTGAAAAACGTCGTTCTGTTCCAACGGGCTGGCTTTTTTACGCGGCCGTTTTGAAAAACGGCTGCGTATAAAAACGGCCGCGAAAAAGAAGTGCAGGTCACTTCTTTGGACATTTTTGGAGCTGTGTTTCATTGACTCTATAGAAAACAGCTCCAAAAATGGCCATGAAAAACGCGAGTGGCTTAAAAAACGTCTGAAGATCAGGAGCTGTTTTCCCTTGAAAACAGCTCCGTATTCTCAGACGTTTGAGTTTGTGTGTGAACATACCCTGATTGTTTTTTGTCAAATGCCGTATTAAAGGGACAGAAGAAGTAGAATTGTACTGTGCCAGGGTAGTACTATCTGCAGCATTGCATATCACATGGTATTGCAATATAGATCCATAGAGTTACATAACTGTTTTAACATGTTCATGGATTCCCCAAATTTCTAGGAGGGCCACAGAACACCGTACCCCTACTGAACAGCATGCCTTGTGGTTTTCTCACAGTTATCCCTTTTTACTCCAAAATTGCAGGACAGAGAACCACATTGAACAACGCAATGGGCTTTTAAACGCAATTCAGGTTTTCATAGAAGCAGTTCTAGCATTTTTTTTTTATTATGATGAGGTAGGGCTGTGGCCTCCTGCTGAGACTATCTTTCCATGGGATCATACCTTCATGGAGGGGAAATTGTAGCGTATATAACCAGCCTTCTGGTATAAAGGATAACAACTCGATTCATTCAATCACATAGTATGCAATATAATATCAACTTCACTCTGAATACGTTTTGTTTTCGGCTATGTTCACACTTAGCAGATTTCTCATTTGGATTTGTGGATGGAGAATCTGCAGCGAATTACAGTGTAGACGAAGTGGATGAGATTTGAAGACATCTCATCCACACGCTAGGTAAAAAATCTGCTGAGAAAACGTTCATAAATTGACTTGCGATGCAAATTAATTCCGCATCATGTCAATTTATGCTGCGGGTTCACTGCAGATTTTTTGGAAATATTTCTTATTTAAGCAAACCGGGAAGTAAAGTTCTGCAGTAAATGGCAATTGTTTCAGAATTTGATGTGAATTGGTAGAAAATTCAGCGAGATTCTTAAAAAAGACAATACCCACCAATGATGGCACTTCCAGGGAAACGGGCCCCTGCTATTCCGACCTGTGTGTGCCTGGACTGCTTCCCGGGATGACGTTTTATCACATGTGACCGATGTAGACAATCACACGCTGCAGCGAAAATAAAGTAATCAGATGAGGCAACCTAGGAATACGCCAATATGCGCACACCATTTGGTGTGAATATACGGACGGATGATCCCAGGTTCCCTGTATCTGCCCTGTGTGAACATACCCTACTGGTGTTTCACAATTACTTGTATTGGCTAAGAAGTGGCAGCGTAGTTAGCTTGTAAATTGCTTTTAAGATGTCAGCGTGACCTATTTCTTACCCACAATTTAGGTTGCATGAGACTTTTATTTGTGTTTCCAATTGTAATGTAGTTATACATATGGGTGGAATGTATAATGCAGTCTACAGTAAATACAGTTCTGAATTTCTTTTTTCCAGGACTTTAAAGGGTGTAAAGTCATTTTCATCAAGATGTCTAAAATAGAGAAAATGAGCATTCTGGGTGTGAGGAGTTTCGGGGTGGAAGATAAAGATAAACAAGTGATAACGTTCTTCACTCCGCTGACAATTTTAGTAGGACCAAATGGAGCTGGAAAAACTGTGAGTTTGTCTTCTCTGAACAGCATATTCGATACTATATTCATATATATATATATATATATGTAAGCCAAAGTACAGTACAATGCTAATGAACATGCTTTTTAAGACCCCCAATAACACAGAAAAAAAAGTCTGTGCGTTTCTTAGGGCCTGTTCACATCACTGTTCGCTTTCCGTTCCGGGGTTCCATCAGAGGTTTCCGTCGGGTGAACCCCGCAACGGAAAGTGAAAGTGAAACCACAGCTTCCGTTTCAGTCACCATTGATCTCAATGGTGATGGAAACATCGCTAATGGTTTCCGTTCGTCACCATTCCGGAAGGTTTCCGGTTTTCCGACGGAATCAATAGCGGAGTCGACGGAAACCTCAGACAGAACCCCGGAACGGAAAGCGAACGGTGATGTGAACAGGCCCTTATAGCATGCTGCAGATTTAGAAATCTTATTTCTCAAATGCGTTGTTACAGATCTGTTGCAGAATTTTTGCCCTGGGGTTCACTTGCGACAAATCCTTATTTAACACATGCAGATTTTATCGCAGATTTACAGCAAAATCTGTACCAGAAAATCTATGCTACATTTAAAAGTAGCCTTAGTCATTAGGTTGTCTGTAATATAAAAGGACAGGATAATTCCTTTTACTGCCGCCACTAGGGTTTAGTGTACATGTGTATGTCACGTTTATTGGCTGTTGACCTTTTGCAATTTTTTTATTGTTTGTTTTTATTTATTTTTAAAAAGCAAATGAATTCCTACTGAGTGCTTGTGAGTGCCCTTGGAGACCATGTTCAGTGCTGTGTTATTAAGATGGAGGAAATGCCGATCTTTGTTGGCAAGGGTCGACCGTTTTTGCATGTTATGTAATATACAGTAGCAATGATGCAGATGGTTACAGAGCCTAAGGCCGGGTTCCCACAGGTCGGATACGTTGGGTAAAAATCACGCAACATATCTGACCTGGAACTCGCAGCACCTTCCGTCCGAAAAATCGCACCATATTGTGGTACTGTTTTTCGGACGGAATTTCCGCTGCGTAAAAAAGCGCTTATACTTACCACCTCCCTCCTTTGACGTCTGCTCCGGCCTCCTACGATGACGTTACAGGCCATGGGACGCTGCAGCCTGTGATTGGCTGCAGCGGCCACATGGGATGAAACATCATCCCAAGAGGCCGGACTGCAGGAAGAAAGAGAGCGTTCTGGGTAAGTTATGATAGGTTTTTGTTCCTGGAGTTGCGATTTTTGCGGCGTAATCACTACGATTACGCCTCAAAAGTCGCAACACTTGGCTTCGGTTGTGGGTTTTGCATCCCCATTGAATTCAATAGGAAAAACCTGCAACAGAAAATCAACGAAAAATGCAGCTTTTTTTTCCTGCAGCGTGGGCATGAGATTTACTAAATCTCATCCACTTTGCTGCTACTGAAAATGCTGCAGAATTTCCGCACATAATTCCGTTGCGTAAATTCCGCAGCTTTTACGCTACGTAGGAACCCAGCCTAAACACTGCCGTTGTTTAGGTCCGTATTTTGCATTAGTATTTGAAAGCCAAAACCAGGAGTGGGTTCAACATACGGAAGAGTTACAAATCTTTTCATTATACTTTTACTGATGCAGAATACTCGCCAGAATACTGCTGTGTGAAAGAGTTACCAATTACATTTAACCAGTTTAATTGGCATGGGTAGTACCAAGTACTCTTTGCAGAACCTGCTACATTGAGCCTTCCTTATTCCATTGGCGACATAATTGTATGTTGTTAGTGGGAAGTATTTCCGCCACATTCCCGCGACTAATCTCGCACTTGCAGGTGGGTGGCTGTGATTCATACTCATAGCAATGCTGATATTTGGTAAATCTCTGATACCAGCTGTTTAACTCTAAGGCTGGGTTCACACAGAGTTTTTTGCAGGCAGAAAATCTGCCTCGAAATTCATTTTGCAATTTTGAGGCAGATTTTGCTCTGCCTACACGCTGATTTTCGCTGCGTTTTTCTCGGCGCTTTCCGCCCGCAGCCATTGAGTGCCGCGGGCAAAAATACGCAGCGAAATATACTCTTTCTCTGCCTCCCATTGATGTCAATGGGAGGTCAGAGATGTAAACGCCCAAAGATAAGGCATGTCCCTTCTCTTTCCCGCGAGCCGTTTTTTCCACTCGCGGGAAAAAACGCCTCCCCTCCCATTGAAGTCAATGGGAGGCATTTTCGAACGTTTTTTGGCGCATTTTCCAACGTGGTTTTCGCATAAAAAAACTGTGTGAACTGACCCTTAAAGGGGTATTCCCAACTAATAATTTTATGACGCATTACTAGGATATGCATAACATTATAACCGGTGTGGGTCTGACCTCAGGAACGCCACCGATCACAAGAACATAGTTTTTTTTGGGCTTATTCGATTGAATTGACTGGTATTGTAATTCCCTGTAAAGTGGGTGGCTGTAAGTAGGAAAAGAGAATGTGTCACCTAAATGTTTCTTTTTTACTAATTACAACCAGATACTGAAAGTATCCATTTTTATTTTCTGATTGTAAATTTATTTATTCAATTTTCTGTACATGATTATGGGAGCAGCCAGCTTGCCTGAGCTGCTGCTCTGCCACATGGACGATAGGAAACAATAGTCTGGAGATAATCTATTCACTTCTGTCAATGGAGAATCCTGTGATTTCTGCCTTCAGCTTTAGGGTATGTTCACACAGCCTATTTTCAGCCGTTTTTCGGGCCTTAAATGCCCCGAAAAATGTCTGAAAATACAGGGGCTGAACGCCTCCAAACATCTGCCCTCTGATCGGCCTCCATCTGCCCTCTGATCTGAACGGCTGTAAATCAGAGGCTGTTTTCCCTTGAAAACAGCTCCATATTTTACATAGTTTTTTGTTAGAGAACCTTTCACCGCCCATACATGTATCTCCCTCCGTTGTTTACATATCGGTGCCGTTATATTTGGCGCCCAATATGTAAATAAGCCCCTGAACTGTCAATGGTCCGTTTCGATCTAACTAATTGGCAAGGGAGCGTTATCGGGCACCAAATATAACGGCACCGATATGTAAATAACAGAGGAAGATAGGAAAAAATGTAAAGTGAGACAGTGTTTGTGAAGCCCTCCCCATTACATTCTGCACATGTATGGGCAGGTGAAAGGTTCTGCTTAAACGTGTGATCATACCATCATAGTAGATATTGAAAATTATTTTAAAATCTAGATAATACCATGGGAAACTAGAATAAATAGTACTATGTTAAAAAAAAAAAAAAAAAAATATTTTAAATCCGGTAACTCCTTTAACCCCTTCCCTCTTTAGCCACTTTTGACCTTCCTGACAGAGCCTCATTTTTCAAATCTGACATGTTTCACTTTATGTGGTAATAACATTGAAATGCTTTCACCTATCCGGGCGATTCTGAGATTGTTTTCTCGTGACACATTGGACTTTAAGATAGTGGTAAAATTTGGTCGATACATTCAGTATTTAATTGTGAAAAACACGAAAATATAGTGAAAAATTGCAAAAATTAGCATTTTTCTCAATTTAAATGTATCTGCTTGTAAGACAGGCAGTTATACCACACAAAATTGTTGCTAACTAACATCCCCCATATGTCTACTTTAGATTGGCATCGTTTTTTGAACATCCTTTTATTTTTCTATGACCTCACAAGGCTTAGAACTTTAGCAGCAATTTCTCACATTTTCAAGAAAATTTCAAAAGGCTATTTTTACAGGGGCCAGTTCAGTTGTGAAGTGGTTTTGAGGGCCTTATATATTAGAAACCCCCAAAAAGTCACCCCATTTTAAAAACTTCACCCCTCAAAGTATTCAAAACAGCATTTAGAAAATGTCTTAACCCTTTACACATTTCACAGGAATTAAAGCAAAGTAGAGGTGAAATTTACAAATTTCATATTTTTTTGCAGAAATAAATTTTTAATACAATTTTTTTTATAACACAGAAGGTTTTACCAGAGAAATGCAACTCAATATTTGTTGCCCAGTTTCTGCAGTTTTAGGAAATATCCCACATGTGGCCGTAGCGTGCTACTGGACTGAAGCACCGGCCTCAGAAGCAAAGGAACACCTAGTGGATTTTGGGGCCTTATTTTTGTTAGAATATATTTTAGGCACCATGTCAGGTTTGAAGGGCTCTTGCGGTGCCAAAACAGTGAAAATCCCCCAAAAGTGACCCCATCTGGGAAACTAGACACCTCAAGGAAATTATCTAGGGGTGTAGTGAGCATTTTGACCGCACAGGTTTTTTACAGAAATTATTGGAAGTAGGCCGTGAAAATTAAAATCAACATTTCTTCAAAGAAAATGTAGGTTTAGCGATTTTTTTTCTCATTTCCACAAGGACTAAAGGAGAAAAAGCATCGCAAAATTTGTAAATCAATTTCTCCCGAGTAAAACACTACCCCACATGTGGTAATAAATGGATATTTGGACACACGGCAGGGCTTAGAAGGGAAAGAGCGCCGTTTGGCTTTTGGAGCTCAAATTTAGCAGGAATGGTTTGAGAGGCGATGTCACATTTACAAAGCCCCTGAGGGGACAAAACAGTGGAAACCCCCCACAAGTGACCCCATTTCGGAAACTACACCCATTGAGGAAATTATCTAGGGGTATAGTGAGCGTTTTGACCCCACAGGTTTTTTGCATAAATTATTGGAAGTAGGCTGTGAAAATGATAATCTAAATTTTTTCAAAGAAAATGTAGGTTTAGCTAATTTATTCTCATTTCCACAAGGACTGAAGGAGAAAAAGCACCGTAAAATTTGTAAAGCAATTTCTCCCGAGTAAAACAATACCCCACATGTGGTAATAAACGGTTGTTTGGACACACGGCAGGGCTTAGAAGGGAAAGAGCGCCATTTGGCTTTTGGAGTCCACATTTAGCAGGAATGGTTTGCGGAGGCCATGTCACATTTACGAAGCCCCTGAGGGGACAAAACAGTGGAAACCCCCCACAAGTGACCCCATTTTGGAGACTACACCCATTGAGGAAATTATCTAGGGGTATAGTGAGCGATTTGACCCCACAGTTTTTTTGCAGAAAATATTGGAAATAGGCCCTGAAAATAATAATCTACATTTTTTCAAAAAAAATCTAGGTTTAGCTAATTTTTTCTTATTTCCAGAAGGACTGAAGGAGAAAAAGCACCACAAAATTTGTAAAGCAATTTCTCCCGAGTAAAACAATACCCCACATGTGGTAATAAACGGCTGTTTGGACACACGGCAGGGCTTAGAAGGGAAACAGCACTATTTGGCTTTTTGAGATCACATTTAGCAGGAATGGTTTGCGGAGGCCATGTCACATTTGCAAAGCCCCTGAGGGGACAAAACAATGAAAACGCCCAAAAAGGGACTCCATTTAGGAAACTACACCTCTTGAGGAATTCATCTAGGGGTGTAGTAAGCATTTTGACCCCACAGACGTTTCATAGAATTTATTAGAATTAGGCAGTGAAAATAAAAACAGTCCTTTTTCTTCAATAAGACGTAGCTTTAGCGCAAATTTTTTCATTTTCTCAACAAATAAAGGAAAAAAATAACCCAAAATTTGTAAAGCAATTTCTCCCGAGTACGGCAATACCCCATATGTGGTCATAAACTGCTGTTTGGGCAAACGGCAGGGCTCAGAAGGAAAGGACCGCCATTTGGAGTGCAGATGTTGCTGGATTGGTTTCTGGGCGCCTGTGGGCCCAAAACAGTGGAAACCCCCCAGAAGTGACCCCATTTTGGAAACGACACCCCTCAATGCATTTACCAAGGGGTGTAGTAAGCATTTTAACCCTGCAGGTGTTTTGTAGAAATTAGTGTTCACTCGATGTTGCAGAGTGAAAATGGGATTTTCTTCCATAGATATGCCAATATGTGGTGCCCAGCTTGTGCCACCATAACAAGACAGCCCTCTAATTATTATGCGGTGTTTCCCGGTTTTAGAAACACCCTACATGTGGCCCTAATCTTTTGCCTGGACATATGACAGGGCTCAGGAGTGAAGAGTACCATGCGGAGTGGAGGCCTAATTTGGCGATTTACAAAGTATTGGTTCACAACTGCAGAGGCTCAGATGTGAAATAATAAAAAGAAACCCCTGAGAAGTGACCCCATTATGGAAACTGCACCCCTCAAGGCATTTATTAAGAGGTGTAGTGAGGATTTTCACCCAACAGATCTTTTCCATAAATGAATGCACTGCGGACGGTGCAAATTAAAAATTTATATTTTTCCCTAGATATGCCATTCAGTGGCAAATATGTCATGCCAAGCTTATGACACTGGAGACACACACCCCAAAAATTGTTAAAAGGGTTCTCCCGGGTATTACGATGCCATATATGTTGAAGGAAACTGCTGTTTGGGCACGCTGTAGGGTTTAGAGCCGAGGGAGCACCATTTGGCTTTTGGAGAGCGGATTTTGCTTGGTACTAAATTTGTTTGAGTATTGCTGGTGTTTTATAATGTGGGGGTACATGTAAGCGGGGCGGAGTATATAAGGGGCATAGTCAGGTGGTATGAAAAAAAATTAATAATCCATAGATGTGTGTTACGCTGTGAAGCAATCCTTTCCGCACAGGCCAGTGTCGCACTGATAAATGGTGTAATTTCTTATTCCCCTTTTGGTCCACACTCTGCACCTTTGTAGTTTGAGGAATTTTGCTGGGAAGTGTTGTCCTGGTATAATACGGGCACCGTCGCTTCCAGCGGATATGTTTGGGCCCTCCCTTTCCTGGTTCCCTAATTTTAGGTCCTTGATAAATCGTCTCTTCAAACAGAAGAAATGTTCCCCTCGGGCACAACTGCATATTTTTTTATTTCCTGACTTATTGGAGCCATAACTAATTTTATTTTTCATAGACGTAGCGGTATGAGGGCTGGATTGTTGCGGGATGAGCTGTAGTTATTATTGGTACCATTTTGGGGTACATGTGACTTTTTGATCACCTTTTATCCTATTTTTTGGGATGCCAGGTAAACAAAAAAATGCAATTCTGGCACAGCTTTTTTCGGTTTTTTTATACAGCGTTCACCATGCGTTATAAACTACATGTTAACTTTATTCTGTGGGTCAGTACGATTCTGGCGATACCTAATTTATAGCATTTTTTTATGTTTTACAACTTTTTTCACAATAAAATTACTTTTGTAAAAAGAATGTATTTTTTTTCTGTCGCAAAGTTGTGAGAACCATAACGTTTTAATTTTTTTGTCGACGGAGGTGTAGGAGGGCTTGTTTTTTGCGGGACGAGCTATAGTTTTTATAGGTACCATTTTTGGATATGTGCGACTTTTTGATCACTTTTTATTCTAATATTTGTAGGGCAAAGTGACTAAAAAACAGAAACTCTGGTAACGTTTTTTACGGTTTTTTTTACGCTGTTCACCGCGTGCAATAAATAATACAATATTTTGATACCTCAGGTCGTTACGGTCGTGGCGATACCAAATACATATGGTTTATTATTATTTTTCAATAATAAAGGACTTGATAAGAGTAAAAGGGGGATTGTGTTTTATTTGATTACTTGAAACTTTTATTGTTTTCAAACTTTTATTTTTTGCACTTTTTTTTACACTTTTTTATACTTTTTTTACACTTTTCTTCAAGTCCCACTAGGGGACTTGAAGGTCCAACGGTCAGATTTTTTTTTTTCTAATACATTGCACTACCTATGTAGTGCAATGTATTAGATCTGTCAGTCATTCACTGACAGCAAGCCGATTAGGCTTCGCCTCCCGGCGGGGCCTAATAGGCTTCCGTAATGGCAGAGCAGGAGACCATTGTGTCTCCTGTTGCCATAACAGCAGTCGCCAGTCCCGATTGCCTGTCAGGGCTGGCGATCTGCTAGTAACCGCTACGATGCAGCAATCGCTTTCGATTGCTGCATCGAAGGGGTTAATGGCAGGGATCGGAGCTAGCTCCGGTTCCTGCCGTTACAGGTGGATGTCAGCTGTACAGTACAGCTGACATCCACCGCTGATGACGCCGGATCAGCTCCTGACCCGGCGCCATCTTGCCGGCAGCTACGGAAGCCGATCAGGCTCCGACGCCGGGCGGATCTTGACCGGCTTCGGTGCTAGGCAGACCGGGAGGCCAGTATTAGGCCTCCGGTTGCCATTGCAGCCACCGGAACCCCGGCAATTTCATTGCTGGGGCTCCGATGAGCTGCAAACACCTTAAGTGCAGCGATCGCGTTTGAGCGCTGCACTTAAGGGTAGGGATGTCACGATACCAGAATTTGGACTTCGATACCGATACTTCGTTTAGTATTGCGATTTCGATACCAATTTCGATACTTTTGCCAACAGTAATAAAAAAAAATAAATCTTCCGTTTTCTGATGTGAGGCGCGACGTGTGATGAATTTTGAACGCGCCTCACATTAATAGTAATTAATCCCATCATGTTTCTCAGTCATAATGGGTTAATGTGCGAGGTACATGATGGGGTTAATTACTATTAATGTGAGGAACATGGAGGGTAAATTCATCGCACCTCGCGCCTCACAATAATAAGTGAATGAAAGCCGTGTTTATTTCATTTTTTTACAGCGTACACATCATAAAGGATGCAAAAATATTGTTGTGCGCGCCATTACTGAATGTGTGAATATTTTATGTATTGAGACTTATTTTAATGTTTATTGTAAAAAAGGTGAATGTGTCTTTTTTTTACATTTAACAATACTTTGTTTTTACTTTATTTTTAAACTTTAATGTACTGACATATATCAGATATATCCCAGTACATTAGCCTGTAGACAGATAGCACACAGGCAGTTGTTAGGACATACTTGGGTATGTCCTAACAACAAGAAATATGGTAAGACAGCCCTGGTGTCCGTCAATAGACCCTGGGCTGTCTGCCCATATATGGTATGGCCCTCGATCGCGTCACAGGAATTCCCTGTGACGCGATCCAGGGGCATCCCCCCTTCTAATTTTCTCCTGAATGCTGCAGTCAGCTGTGATCGCAGCATTCAGGGGAATAACGGCGGAGATGAGAGGTTTCTCTGATCTCCGCCGTTATAGAGCGGGGCTGTGTAATACAGCCATTGCCCCGCTCCTGACAGGAAGTGCGCGCGCGGTCAGCATGAGGAGAAGCGGCCGGCGCTGCACTAATGAGCGGCGGTTCAGGCACGGAGGACAGAACATGGGTGTGTTTTGCAGAGCGCCCGCCATGTTCTGTCTCCAGTGCCGCCGCTCATAAGTACAGCGCTGGCCACATCGCATCATCCTGACCGTGCGCACATGTTATCAGGACTCAGGAGCGGGGCTGTGGCTGAATTACACAGCCGCAGCCGCGCTCCCATACATTCATGTATTACTATACTGAGCTGTGCGGCTGCGCAGCGAAGTATCGAAATACAGGAAATAGCGGTATCGAACCGTTTAGGGATGCAAAGTATCGAAACAGTATCGAAGTTTCGATGCACCGTGCATCCCTACTTAAGGGGTTAATGGCGGGGATCGAAGCTAATTTCGGTCCCCGCCGTTACAGTCGGATGTCAGCTGTAAGATACAGCTGAGATCCGGTGATGATGGCACCGACTCAGTTTCTGAGCCGGTGCCAAACATTTGACGTACATGTACGGCATTTTGCGGGAAGTCAATGCTTTCCATGACGTACATGTACGTCAAATGTCGGGAAGGGGTTAAGGCCCGCTTCATGTCATGTTATTGCACTACGTTTCGCATATGCACCAGAAAAGCTCCTGACGTACGTTAAATTTAGGTTGAGACAGATTTCCTAACAGTGGCGGTATCCATTAAACGGAAACGTCATGAGAGTTCATGATGCATCCGTTTAACGTTTCCGCTACCCATAGACTATTCTAGTATCAGTTTAACGTATAGGTCATAGAAAAGCAGTTAAAAAACACATGCTTTAGCGTATGCCTGTGACCGTCACTCATAGGTTCCCGTGTTAAATTTTTTTTTTCTTTTACCTGGTATACGTTTTTTTCAGAAATGGAATAGCGTAGTCTACTACGCTATTCCATATGTTAAAGAACAAAAAAAAAAGGTCTGTTCCTTAAGGGGTTAAAATATAATATGTAAAATTACTATGATTTAAGACTAAAGAGAAACTAGTTTTGTTTACTGAAATTTAGGGGGGAATTTTCCTTTGTAAAATTTTGTTATCTTGACCCATTTGTTTAGTTTCTCATTTATGATCAACGGTCCTCCATTCCCAAGATGTTGTCAACACTGTCCGGCATTATGCAACTTCTAACAAGTTCTTGCAGGGCAGAAAGAATAGTCCTATGATGTTTAGGCAACTTCTGAAGTGTCAAAACCTCAACGACAGTTTGTAGGTTTAGTCTTGTCGAGATTTTTCATAGAAAAATTCTAATAGAATTTTCTCACTGTTTCCTTAGCAATAGGCTGCAAACTGTCTCTTTCCTAAATAAAAGTGAATGCTGACAAATCTACCTGCACTTTATAATATAAGCAAATGATTAACCCCTTCCTGACATTTGTCGCAAGTATATGTCATGGAAAGCTAGTGCTTCCCGCAATTTGTCAGAAACGGAGTCCGTGCCATCAGCCGCGGGTGTCAGTTTTATGTTACAGCGGACACCCTGCAGTAATGGTGGGGACCGAAGTTATCTGATCCCTGCCATTAATCGCTTAAATGCAGTGGTCAAAAGCGAATGCAGCATTTAAGGTGTTTGTAGACAATCGGCACCCTAGTGACCAGATCGCTGCTGTGCTGATGGCTGCAATGACAACCGGAGGCCTAACAGTGGCTGACGGGAAGATCGCGCAGGCTCAGAATTTGAGCTTGCGTCATCAGCAGCGGGTGTTGACCGTATGTTACAGCTAACACCCTGCTGTAACGGCAGTGACTGGCTAGCTTCGATCCCTGCCGTTAACCCCTTAGATGAAACTATCGCGGCAACTTAGTGGGTTGTAGCCAAATTGGCACCCCTGCGATGCTATCGCAGGGGTGCCAATGGCTGCTATAGCAACAAGGAGCCTAACAAGATCCTCCTGGTCTGCCAATTACGGAAGCCGATTAGCCCCGCCCAGAGGCGGAGCCTAAGCGGCTTGCTGTCAGTGAACGACTGACCGTTCTAATACATTGTATTACATAGGTAGTGCAATGTATTAGAAAAGAAATCAGACAGTTAGACCTTCAAGTCCCCTAGTGGGACTAAAAAAATAAAGTGAAAAAAATTAAATTAAAGTTTAACTCCTTCCCGACATTTGCCGTATGGGTACACCATGGAAAGCCAGGACTTTCCGAAAATTGGCGTATCCATACGCCAAATGTTTGGCACTGGCTCAGAAGCTGAGCTGGTGCCATCATCGATGGCTCTCAGCAGTAACTTACAGCTGACATCCGGCTGTAATGGCGGGGACCGAAATTTGCTTCGATCCCCGCCATTAACCCCTTAAGTGCAGCGCTCAAACGCGATCGCTGCACTTAAATAAGTCATAAAAGCATGTACCCCAAAATGGTACCAATAATAACTACAGCTCATCCCGCAAAAAAAAAGCCCTCATACCACTACGTCTATGAAAAAATAAAATGAGTTATGGCTACAATAAGTCAGGAAATAAAAAATATTCAGTTGTGCAGGTCCGAGGGGAACATTTCTTTCAAGAGGCAATTTATCAAGGATCTAAAATTAGGGAACCTGGAAGGGGAGGGCCCAAACATATCTGCTGGAAGCGACGGTGCTCGTATCATACCAGGACAACACTTCCCAGCAAAATTTCCCTTAACTGCAAAGGTGCGGAGTGTGGACCAAAAGGGGCATAAGAAAGGACGCCATATATCCGTGCGACACCGGCCTGTGCAGAAAGGATTGCTCCACAGCGTAACACACATCTATTGATCATTTTATTGTTTTTTTACCCCATTATTATACCACCTGACTATGCCCCTGATGTACTCTGCCCAGCTTACATGTACCCCCACATTATAAATGGAAACACCAGCAATACTCAAACAAATCTACTACCAAGCAAAATCCGCTCTCCAATAGCCAAATGGCGCTCACTCCGCTCTGAACCCTACAGTGTGCCCAAACAGCAGTTTCCTTCCACACATATGGCATCATCATACCCGGGACAACCCTTTTAACAATTTTTGGGGTGTGTGTCTCCAGTGGCATAAGCTGGGCATGACATATTTGCCACTGAAATGGCATATCTAGGGAAAAATAGAAATTTTTAATTTGCACCATCCGCAGTGCATTCATTTATGGAAAAGACCTGTGGGGTGAAAATGCTCAGTACACCCCTTAATAAATGCCTTGAGGGGTGTAGTTTCCAAATGGGGTCATTTCTCAGGGGTTTCTTTTATTATTTCACATCAGAGCCTCTGCAATTGTGAACGAATACTTTGTAAATCACCAAATTAGGCCTTAATTTTACATGGTACGCTTTCACTCCTGAGCCTGGTCGAATGTCCAGGCAAAAGATTAGGGCCACATGTAGGGTGTCTCTAAAACCGGGAAACACCGCGTAATAATTAGAGAGCTGTCTTGTTATGGTGGCACAAGCTGGGCACCACATATTGGCATATCTATGGAAAAAAATCCCATTTTCACACTGCAACATCGAGTGCACACTAATTTCTACAAAACACCTGCAGGGTTAACATGCTTACTACACCACTAGGTAAATGCATTGAGGGGTGTAGTTTCCAAAATGGGGTCACTTCTGGGGGATTTCCACTGTTTTTGTCCCACAGGCACCCAGAAACCAATCCAGCAAAATCTGCACTCCAAATGATGCTCCTTCCCTTCTGAGCCCTGCCATGTATCCAAACAGCAGTTTATGACCACATATGAGGTATTGCCGTACTCGGGAGAATTTGCTTTACAAATTTTGGGTTCTTTTTTTCCTTTATTTGTTCAGAAAATTAAAGATTTTGCGCTAAAGCTATGTCTTTTTGAAGAAAAAGGATTGTTTTTATTTTCTACTTCCAATAATATCTGCAAAAAACCTGTGGGGTCAAAACGCTCACTATACCCCTAGATAATTTCCTCAATGGGTGTAGTTTCCACAATGGGGTCACTTGTGGGGGGTTTTCACTGTTTTCTCCCCTCAGGGGCTTTGTAAATGTGACATGGCCTCCGCAAACCATTCCTGCTAAATATGAACTCCAAAAGCCAAATGGTGCTCCATCCCTTCTAAGCCCTGCCGTGTTTCCAAACAGCCGTTTATTACTACATGTGCGGTATTGTTTTACTCGGGAGAAATTGCTTTACAAATTTGGTGGTGCTTTTTCTCCTTTAGTCCTTGTGGAAGTGAGAAAAAAAATCGCTAAACCTACATTTTCTTTGAAAAAAATGTAGATTTTAATTTTCACGGCCTACATTCAATAACTTACTATGCTTACTATGCCCCTAGATAATTTCCTTGAGGTGTGTAGTTTCCCAAATGGGGTCACTTTTGGGGGATTTCCATTATTTTGGCACCGCAAGAGCCCTTCAAACCTGACATGGTGCCTAAAATATATTATAATAAAAATAAGGCCCCAAAATCCACTAGGTGCTCCTTTGCTTCTGAGGCCGGTGCTTCAGTCCAGTAGCACGCTACGGCCACATGTGGGTATTTCCTAAAACTGCAGAACCTGGGCAATAAATATTGAGTTGCATTTCTGGTAAAACTTTCTGTGTTATAAAGAAAATTGGATTCAAAATTAATTTCTCCCAAAAAATATGAAATTTGTACATTTTGCCTCTACTTTGCTTTAATTCCTTTGAAAAGCCTAAAGGGTTAAGAAATTTTCTAAATGCTGTTTTGAATACTTTGAGGGGTGAAGTTTTTAAAATAGGGTGACTTTTTGGGTGTTTCTAATATATAAGGCCCTCAAAGCCACTTCTCAACTGAACTGGCCCCTGTAAAAATAGCCTTTTGAAATTTTCTTGAAAATGTGAGAAATTGCTGCTAAAGTTCAAAGCCTTGTAACGTCCTAAAAAAAAAAAAGGATGTTCAAAAAACAATGCCAATCTAAAGTAGACATATGGGGGATGTTAGTTAGCAACAATTTTGTGTGTTATAACTGCCTGTCTTACAAGCAGATACATTTAAGTTGAGAAAAATGCTACTTTTTGCAAAATTTCGCTAAATTTTGGTGTTTTTCACAATTAAATACTGAACATATCGAGCAAATTTTCCCAGTAACATAAAGTCCAATGTGTCACGAGAAAACATTCTCATAATCGCTTGGATAAGTAAAAGTAATCTGACGTTATTACCACATAAAGTGAAACATGTCAGATTTGAAAAATGAGGCTCTGTGAGGAAGGTCAAAAGTGGCCAAAGAGGGAAGGGGTTAAAGTAATAAAATAAAACACAATTGCCCTTTTTCCACTTATCAAGTCCTTTCTTATTGGAAAAAAAAAAAAAGAATCCATACATATTTGGTATTGCAGCGTCCGTAATGGTCTGAACTATAAAAATACTATTTTATTTATCACGCACGTTGAACGTAGGAAAAAAACACCTTACAAGCAATGCTTGAATTCCTGTTTCTTGGTCACCATGCCTTCCAAAAAATTGGAATAAAAAGTGATGAAAAAGTCGCATGTATCCAAAAATGGTACCTACAAAAACTATAGCTCGTCTCGCAAAAAACAAGCCGTCACACAACTCAGTCAACTAAAAAATCAAAAAGTTATGGTTCTCACAACGTGGCGACAGAAAAAATACATTCTTTTTACAAAAGTAATTTTATTGTGCAAAAAGTGCTATAATTTGGTATCCTCGGAATCGCCCGCAAAATAAAGTCAACATGTAATTTATAACGCATGGTGAACGCTGTATAGATAAAACTATGCCAGAATTGCTGTTTTTTGGTCAACTTGCCTCCCAAAAATAGGCTAAAAAGTTGCATGTACCCCAAAATATTGGTATAAGCGTGTGGCCTGGCTCTCGGGACCCAGCTCGCATCTTCTCTTTTTTTATTATTTTTTTATTATTCTTTATTATTATTTAATTTTTATTTATTTTTATTTTATAGTCTATTATTTATTATTTTTTATATTTATTTTTATTTTTATTGGTATTATTATCTTTTATATTTATAATTATATTTATGTTTTCTTATTTTATTTTATTATTTATTATTATTTTATTTTGTGAGGATAGTCAGTCTTTGGGGAGGGAAAGAGTCATTTAAACTCTTTAAACTATGAAATAAACCTGATTGAGTTAATTTCTGTGTATTGAACTGTATACTATATATAACTGCAATTACTTACCTCAATCCGTTTCGGAATCATTAGGGTTAACAAGCGGCTTGATTGTTCGACCAATATCATTGGCTCACATTCCTCTGATATAGAGGACCTGTGTCAATGTTTTCTCATAGCTCCGAGGAAGTCACGTAAGTGACGAAACGCGTCAGCGTGCTGTGTGACATCACACACCGGAAACTGCTGTTCCGGTCGGGAGATTGAATTCATGTTTGTCATGTAACTTGGACACAACTCTGATACAGCTGGAGAACGGAACCCATCGGCTACAATAGCATATACCTACCTGTGAATGTATGCAGACGAGCTCGCAGTATTAAAGAGGCTCTGTCACCAGATTTTGCAACCCCTATCTGCTATTGCAGCAGATAGGCGCTGCAATGTAGATAAGAGTAACGGTTTTATTTTTAGTTATGACCATTTTTGTATTTATGCAAATGAGGCTTGCAAAAGTAAAACTGGGCGTGTTTACAGTAAAAGTACAACTGGGCGTGTATTATGTGCGTACATCGGGGCGTTTTTACTACTTTTACTAGCTGATTCTGCAGCAGCATCGGCATTTGCAGGTAAGTCGATGTAGCTACTTACCTGCAAACGCCGATGCTGCTGCAGAATCAACTGTAGCCTCTGGTGCCGATGTGTCATCGCTCGTCTGACACGTTGCAGGACCTGTGAGTGACGTCACAGCGTGATCTGGCAGAATCTGAAGAGAAGTGGATGATACTTCTCATCAGAACGCCCAGCTAGTAAAAGTAGTAAAAACGCCCCGATCTACGCACATAATACACGCCCACTTGGACTTTTACTTTTAAACACGCCCAGTTGTACTTTTGCAAACCTCATTTGCATAAATACAAAAATGGTCATAACTTGGCCAAAAATGCACGTTTTTTTTAAAAATAAAAACGTTACTGTAATCTACATTGCAGCGCCTATCTGCTGCAATAGCAGATAGGGGTTGCAAAATCTGGTGACAGAGCCTCTTTAAGCACTTTCATCAAGTGCACATTCATCTGCCATTTGAACGGGATTTCCTGTCACTGCCTGACAGTGAATGGTCGGCCGCTCAGCTGTTATTGATTTCCGGCATTTGAAAGGAACTTCGCTGAACCGTGGTTTCCAACCACGAGAGGAAGATACTTAAGCCATCTCTACCTGGTTGCCGTGCATTACCGGCGGGATAAGTACACCATATTTTATACTTACTCGATGTGCTGAATTTCTTCTGTCTATTGCAAGATCCATTTCTGCCTGTGTAGCCTCTACGAACCAGCATAATTTTGCTATATGTGTGCTAGAAATGTTCAAGTCCACTATGTTCATTTGAACCAATACTTGACTCTCCGGTCCTCATATTGCAATCTAAACATGTCTATGGTACTATGTCAGTTATCTAAAACTACTGTGCGATTATTTCTCTTGACCTATACTTGATACGTAGGTAATGCAATGTATTATAGCGGCCATCAGTGCTGCAGGTCTTCAAGTCCCCTAGTGGGACAAAAAAAAAAAAACATAATAAAAATGTTTTATAAAAGTGTAAAAATAAAAGTTACACGTTAAAAAAAAAAATAAATGCTTTTTTTCCTATAAGATTTTTATTATAGGAAAAATCGACCCTGGCCACACATCTACGGATTATTATTTATTTAACGCATTATTATACCCTCTTATTATGCCCTGATGTACTCCGTACAGCTTACATATCCCCCCACATAAACTGAAATCCCAGTAAAACCCCAAACAGAACAGCTACCAAGCAAAATCTGCGCTCCAAATGACGCTCCCTCCCTTCTGAACCCTACAGTGTGCCCAGTACTGCAGCTCGGCCGCTATTCCATGGCCGGAGCCAGTTTCTTCCGACATGTACGACCGGAGGCAGCCAGAGTGGCTTAACGGTGCAGGGTCCGGGTGTCGGACCCCCACAGATCATGTACTGATGACCTATCCGGTGGATAGGTCATCAATTGTCCGATAGTGGACAACCCCTTTAACTAGTAAGCATTTTGTGTGGTATTACTATCGGTTTTAAAAGCAGATACATTTAAATTGAGGAAAATAAACATTTTTTAAAATTTTCTAAATTTGGGTGGTTTTCACAAATAAATACTGAATTTATCGACCAAATTTTCCCACTAACATAAAGTACAATATGTCACGAGAAAATCGGCTGTGTCTTGAAGGGGTTAAAAAAAAGTGTATTCTTTTAACCCCTTAAGGACGCAGCCTAGTTTTGGCCTTAAGGCTCAGAGCCCATTTTTCAAATCTGACATATTTCACTTTATGTGGTAATAACGTCGGAATGCTTAAACCTACACAAGCGATTCTGAGATTGTTTTCTCGTGACACATTGGGCTTCATGTTCGTGGTAAAATTTGGTCGATATATTCAGTGTTTATTGGTGAAAAATTGCAAAATTTAGAGAAAATTTTGAAAAAATTGCATTTTTCTGAATTTAAATGCATCTGCTTGTAAAACAGACAGTTATACCACCCAAAATAGTTACTACTTCACATTTCCCATATGTCTACTTTGGATTGGCATCGTTTTTTGAACATTCTTTTATTTTTCTTGGACGTTACAAGGCTTAGAACATAAACAGCAATTTCTCATATTTTTAAGAAAATTTCAAATGCCTTTTTTTTAAGGTACCTCTTGAGTTCTGAAGTGGCTTTGTGGGGCCTATGTATTAGAAACCCTGATAAAACACCCCATTTTAAAAACTAGACCCCTCAAAGTATTCAAAACAGCATTTAGAAAGTTTTTTAACCCTTCAGGCATTTCACAGGAATTAAAGCAAAGTGGAGGTGAAATTTGCAAATTTCATTTTTCTTGCTGAATTTCCATTTTATTCATTTTTTTTTCTGTAACACAGAAGGTTTTACCAGAGAAACACTACTAAATATGTATTGTCCAGATTCTGCAGTTTTTAGAAATGTCCCACATGTGGCCCTACTGCGCTCGTGGACTAAAACACAAGCCCTAGAAGCAAAGAAGCACCTAGTGCATTTTGAGTCCACTTTTTTATTACAATATATTTTAGGCAGCATGCCGGGTTTGGAGAGGTGTTGAGGTGCCAAAACAGTAGGAATCCCCCAATAGTGACCCCATTTTGGAAACTACACCCCTCGAGGAATTCATTTATGGTTGTTGTTACCATTTTCACCGCACAGTTTTTTCACAGCACATATTTGAATTGGGCTGTGAAATGAAAAAAATGTCATTTTTTCCAATAAAATGTCATTTGTGATCAAAATTTCTTATTTTCACAGGGAACAAAATACCCCATTTGGTTGCCCAATTTGTCCTTAGTGTGGCAATACCCCATTTGTGGTGATAAACTGCCGTTTGGGCCCATGGGAGGGCTCAGAAGGAAAGGAGCGCTATATGTTTGTTGGAGTCCAGATTTTGCTGGATTGGTTTTCGGGTGCCATGTCGCATTTGCAGAGCCCCAGAGGTATCAAAGCAATGGAAACCCACCAAAAGTGACCCCATTTTGGAAACTACACCCCTCAAGGAATTCATTTATGGTTGTTGTTAGCATTTTGAGCACACAGTTTTTTCACAGCACCTATTTCAATTGGGCTGTGACATTAAAAAAATAAAAAATTACATCTTATTGGAAAAAATTTCATCAAAATTTCTTATTTTCACAGGGAACAAAATGCTCAATTTTGTTGCCCAATTTCTCCTGAGTGCAGCAATACCCCATTTGTGGCAATAAACTGCCGTTTGGGCCCATGGGAGGCCTCAGAAGGGAAGGAGCGCTGTGTGTTCTTTGGAGTACAGATTTTGCTGGTTTTGTTTTCGGGTGCCATGTCGCATTTGCAGAGCCCCAGAGGTATCAAAGCAATGGAAACCCACCAGAAGTGAGCCCATTTTGGAAACTACACCCCTCAAGGAAATCATTTATGGGTAATGTGACCATTTAGACCACATAGTTTCTTCACAGAACTTATTTGAATTGGGCTGGGAATTAAAAAAATATATTTTTTTTCCAATAATATGTCATTTTAGCTCAAAAATTCTTATTTTCACAAGAAATAAAATACTCCATTTTGTTGCCCAATTTGTCCTGAGTGCGGCAATACCCCATTTGTGGTGATAAACTGCCGTTTGGGCCCATGGGAGGACTCAGAAGGAAAGGACCACCATTTGGCCTACTGGGGATTTTCTAGTGCGAAGTCATGTATGCAGAAGCACCTGAGGTACCAGTACAGTTGAAACTCGCAAGAAGTGACCCCGTTTTAATAACTACACCCTTAAGGCATTCATCTAGAGGTGTAGTGAGCATTTTGACCGGAGACCTACACCCCATAAACTGTAATGTGGGTTCTCCCGGGTATGGCAATACCCTACATGTGGCTGTTATCAGCTGCCTGGGCACACAGCAGGGCTTAGAGGGGAAAGACGAGGGGGGATAAGCTGTGCGGAGTGCATCAGGGTAAGTAAAATTGGGGTAAATTATAAACCAAGGGATGTATGATAAATTTTAAAACACTCTTTCATACAGAGCTCTGGTTATTCGGGACACGTGTCACATTGATATATTGTGTCATCCCTTATCGCCCTCTTATAGCAGACTTTGCACCTCTATTGACTATTTCCCTTCTTGCCAGTTTGGGGAACTTCTCCTGGAAAGTGTTGCCCTGGTACGATGCGTGTGGGCTCGCTTCCAGAAGTACTGGGTGCCCCCCCTTCTTGGTCCCTAAAGATTAGGTTCTTGATAATCACCTCTTGAAATTCCAGGAAAGTTCCCGTCTGGCCTGCACATCGATGCAGCACGTACGCGTTGTACAATGCCATCTGTATGAAGTGCCCGGCCAGCTTCTTATACCACACCGCATGGCGCTGTAGGGCTTCAGGATTTGATCTGACAAGTCCATCCCTTCCATGTACCTATTGTAGTCCAGGATGCAGTTTGTTTTGGGGGTGGCCTTTCCTTCATATATCCTAAACCTGTAGGTATACCCTGATGCACTCTCACAGCTTAGACATCTTCACGCCATACCTTGCCCTCTTACCCGGCAGGTACTCGCGGAATTGAACCCTCCCTTTAAAATGTACCAGGGACTCATCAATAGAAATACACTTCTCGGGGGTGTATGCTTGGGAAAACCGGGCACTGGAATGGTCTAATAGGGGTCTCCGTTTATACAAACGGTCAAAACTGGGGTCATCTCAGGGTGGGCACGGCTCATTATCAGTATAATGTAAGAAGCGAAGTATTGCCTCATTTTTTTTTTTTTTTTAGGTTCCAGTTCAGTTCTGAAGTTGCTTTGAGGGGCCCATATATTAGAAACCCCTATCAAACACCCCATTTTAGAAACTAGACCCCTCAAAGTATTCATAACAGCATTTAGAAAGTTTATGAACCCTTTAGGTGTTTCACAGAAATTTAGAGCAAAGTAGAGGTGAAGTTTACATATTTTTTTTGTCAGAAAATCCTCTTTATACCATTTTTTTTATAACACAAAAGGATTTATCAGAGAAACGCAACTTAATACGTATTGCCCAGATTCTGCAGTTTAGAGAAATATCCCACATGTGGCCCTCGGGCGGTAATGGACTGAAGCACCGGCCTCCGAAGCAAAGGAGCACCTAGTGGATTTTGAGGCCTCTTTTTTATTAGGCACCATGTCCGGTTTGAAGAGGTCTGGTGGTGCCAAAACATTGGGAACCCCCCAAAAGTGACCCCAATTTGGAAACTAGACCCCTTGAGGAATGCATTGTAGTTTTCTTGGGGTGCATGCGACTTTTTGATCAGTTTTTATTCTATTTTTAGTTGGCGTGGTGACTAAAAAACAGCCATTCTACTATTGTTTTTTTATTCTTTTTTTTCTACAGCGTTCACCGTGCGCTATAAATGACATGTTCACTTTATTCTGCGGGGCGATCCGATTACGGCTATACCAGATGTTTATAGTTTTTTTTTATGTCTTATGGCGTTTGCACAATAAAATACGTTTTGTAAACAATCATTCACTTTTGGTGTTACCTTATTCTAAGAGCCATAATTGTTTTATTTTTCAATCAATAACGCAGTGCAAGGACTTATTTTTTGCGTAACGAACTGTAGTTTCGATCAGTACCATTTTTAGGTACATGCGACTTTTTGATCTCTTTTTATTCCATTTTTTGGGAGGTGATGTGACCAAAGAATTGTGATTCTGGTACGGTTTATTATTATTTTATTTTACGGCGTTCACCGTGCGGGATAAATAATGAAATAATTTATTAGTTCAGGCCGTTACGGACGCGGCGATACCAATTATGTATAGTTTATTTGTTTGTTTATATATTTTTATTAATAATAAAGGACTGATAAGGGAAAAAGGGGTATTTTTACTTTTAATACTTTTAAATCTTTTATTTTCTTATTTTTACACATCTTTTTTTAACTTTTTTTTAACTTTATTACTTTGTCCCACTAGGGGACATGAGGGCAGGAGGCCCTGATCGCTATTCTAATACACTGCACTACATGCGTAGTGCAGTGTATTAGAACTGTCAGCTACTCACTGACAGCAAGCATAGTGGGTCCTGACGTTGTCAGGACCCACTAGGCTTCCGTCTATGGCATAGCCGGACGCCATTGTTTGGTGTCCGGTTGCCATAGTCACCATCGCCGGCCGCTATCGTGTAGCAGGCCGGCGATGGCAGCTTAACCCCTAAAAAGCCGCGATCTCTATAGAACGCGGCTTTTAAGGGGTTAATCAGCGGGGACACAGCGATCGGTCCACGCTGTAGGAGCTGTGACAGCTGCTGAACAAGACAGCAGCGTCACAGCTCCTGTATGTGTCGGGAGGACGGCCGAAACGGCCGTTACTCCCGTGACGTACTATTACGGCATGGAGCGCGAACGATACAGCTGCCATGCCGTAATAGTACGTCAAGGAGCGGGAAGGGGTTAAAGGGGTTGTACCAAAATTGCCAATTTTCAACTATCCACAGGATAGGTGATAATTGTCTGATCTCAATTCCTCGATCCCCAATTCCTGCTCACTGCTCGACTGACGTGAAGAGGCCACTGAAATTAGTGGCGGTCTAATTTAAAGTCTATTGGAATGATGGAAAGAGCTGAGTAAATTGACTGAATGAAGTGACTGGCACACTTATTCAAGCTTCTCCTCACTGCAGGGGTAAAGTAAGAAGGAACGGGGGCTTCTGATCCCCAATTTTTTATAAAAGATGCATTCTGTATTCTAGCATTTCCAAATCTTTCTATTATTATTATTATTATTATTATTTTTTTTTTTAAGAGAACATGTCCCTTCTCCTGACACATCTGTTTTAGTAAATATGTGTGTTGCACATAATATAACCGTTCTGGAATTTTTTTTCTAAGAACTCTATGTTGTGCCGTTCCACTGTTATTTCTCCTAGAAAATGTATGAATAAATCGACAAATGGTAGTAGGTGTGGGCGATTTAACCTAATTAATTTGATTAATTCGCCCTTTCCTGTAAATTACAATTCTGATTTTGATCAGAATCGTGAGATCGATATTAGCCCCTCTCTCAGAGCAGCAGCACAGCTAGTCCACGCTTACATCTCTCGGATGTCCAACCTGTACAACATCGGCTTCTCCTGTGGCTGCACTTCCTGACATATTGTGTGTAGGGTTGCACCATACCTCGAAATATTGATACTATTTAGATGCTGTGCACACTCAAGCGATTTAAAACCATGTATTCATGTATTTCGCACAGCTTCGTATTGTAATACATGAATTTAGTGACTAGCATGATGTGATGTGGCCGTCGCTGCACCATTGAGCGGCAGCTCCAGCCCTGAAGACAGAACATGGTGCACGCACAGCGCCCCCATGTTTTTGGTCTTTAGTGGCTGCCGCTCATTAGTGCAGAGCCTACTGCATTATATAATGCTGATCGCATGGACACAGCAAGTGTGCGCACGCATTCACGAGCGGGGCAATGGCTGTCATACACAGCCGCAGTCCTGCTCTAATGGCGGAGATCAGAGAAACCTCTGATCTCCGCCATTATCCCCTTTTCATATTTCCTGAACAAAGCCGACCGCAGAATTCAAAGCGAAAATGAGAAGGGGGAGATCCCCCTTTGAACGTGTCACAGGGAATGCCTGTGACGCGATGGAAGGACCTACCTTATATAAACAGATAGCCCAGGGTCCATTGAAGGACCCCAGGGCTATCTGACCATATTTCCTGTTAGGGCATACTTAGGTATGTATCCATACCTAATGTATGCATACTGTTCCACAGTCCTTTTCCAGGGCGTCCGCTTTTTTTCGAGCAATTGACTTTCTGCTTTGTTAAGGGGTCATCATTCCAGTACCCCTGACCCATAGATTTAGGGTGTTATACTCCAACCTTTTTGTCGTATCGAAAAAGGTCAGCATGGTTTGGCTCATCATGGATCGCAAGCGTCTCAGCTTGTCAGGGTCCGTCCTTTTTGAATTGAGTCCTTCCGAGCTGTCATTGCTTCCAATGGTACAGGTGGAGTTTCCTTCCTCATTGGACATCAAGGACACGTATCTGCACGTTAATTTTTACCAGATTCACCAGTGCTTCCTGCACTTTGCAGTGCTATCACATCATTATCATTTTGTGGTTCTTCCCTTCGGTCGGTCCACGGTGTTTTTATAATGGTTATTTTGGTCGTGATGGCACTTCCTCGGTTAAATGGGGTGACAGTCACCGCGTACCTGGACGACATTTTGATTCAGTACCGCTCCAGGGAGGACAACGGGCTGGCACTCCAGATCACTCTAGACCATTGTGTTGCTTCGGTTGGATTATCAACCACTCCAAATCTTGCCTGTCTCCCTCTCAGCAAATTTTGTTCCTGGGCTTTGCCTTCGACACACGGTCAGCGAGGGCTCCCATTGTGTTTTCAAGATTTTTTTGGTCATGGTTGTCCGTTACAGGCATTCCCCTCTATTGTTTGATATACCTATTCTTATATTCTTACCTATATATATATATATCTATATATATATATATATATATATATATATATATATATATATATATATATATATATACATATATATGAGACACAAAAGTTTTATCAGCACATTCCAACAAAATGAAACAAAACGTGCATACAGGTGCATAACGCCTGTGACTGCAAAATTCTACAGCACACAAGAAAGTGGCGACCGCACACTGCGAACACTAATGCCATCTAAGCCACTAAATATAAATAAATATGCGTTCGTGCTAAATCTGCTTACAATAGGAAGGTTCTTAGCGCACATTTTGATCAAATTGTGTGAGCCCATCTGCCATGACAAGGAGACCTCTATAAGGTGGGAACCTAGGCTGCACATACACCCAGAACTATATATATATTCTATATACACCACCTTGACTTTTCACGTCGGCACTGCGTAGCCCATGAAAGAAGTGATGTGTAGTGGGCTGGCTTGGTGGGTATATAAGGTATGCGATCGGGATGTCTGAACACATATCACTCGTTGCCATGGGTAAAAGGGGCGATTTATCAGAGTTGCAAAAAGAGATGATTATTGGCTTTCGGGCCAAGGGTGGCAGTATTTCTCAAACACTGTAGTTTGTGAACTGTTCGCGTGCTGCTGTGGTGAAAGTATATTGTGAGCGGACAAATGGCACTATTGAAAATAATCAAAGTGGAAACTGCGGAGCACCACATGCCATTGATGTGAGTGGTAAACGTCTGCTGCGAAGGTGCACGATGGCCGAACCACACACTACAGTGGAGCAGCTCATTGTGAAAATCAACCAGGGGGCTACTAGACGTGTGTCCAAAACAACAGTTCAGCGAACCCTACTGCTTATGGGGTCCGAAGCAGACGGATGGTCACTGCTCCTATGCTAACAAAGGTGCATCGGGAAAAAAGGCTTTAATTTGCACTGCAGTATCGTAATTGGACCAACAAAGTGTTCCCATTTTCGATGAGTCACGGTTTCTGCTTCATCGCATGGATGGACATTGGCGTGTCCTCTGAGAAACATCAAACACTCTGAAACCATTGCTGGAAGAACACAAGCTGGTGACGGCAGCGATATAGTCTGGGGAATTTTTTCATGGCATTCTCTGGGCTCACTCATCCATGTGGAAGGCACTCTGAACCGATTTGTGTATGAATCCATCGTTGCAGATCACGTCCACCTATACATGCTGTTTGTCTTCCCTGGGGCAGATGGAATATTCCAGCAAGACAATGCGCCATGTCACACGGCTAGAAATGTCCGACAGTGGTTGGAAGAGCACGACCAAGACTTCCAAGTACTTCCTTAGGCCCCTAATTCACCAGACTTGAGCATCTGTAGGATCACCTCGATCGTCCTATTTTTCCTGCACCCTCCAGCAAATATGTATGGGATGCACTGCAGTCAGCATGGCTCCAGATACCTGAGACAACCTACCAGCTCCTTACGAAGTCACTCCTAGACTGTGTAGTTGCTGTCTGTGCGGCATACGGCTGTTACTCTGGATATTAGCTGGTTGTCATAATAATGTGACTCCAATCCGTATATAAACACATTTTTTTTATAAAAAAGCAAACCACAAAATGCTCCAAAAAAAAAATTTGAATTGGAGCAATTAAAGAACAGTGATGGCGATGTCGCTGATCAACCACAGGGATACAGGACTGAAACATTCATTACTGACCCAACTCAACTCAACACAACTACAACTTTATATATATATTTTTTTATAAAACAAAACCAAATCCCCCCCCTCCCCAAAAAAGAGGATCAAGGTCCTGATTACAGATCATTAATGGCGATTTCACTAATCAGCCACAGGGATACAATACGTAGGTCACTAAAAGGTGATCAAAAAAAGGTGGGAGTATTTAAAAAACAAAAAAACCAACAACCCTATCACTGGTCAGTAACTTATCAGTCACTGGGATGCAGCACGCAGGATGATCAGGAGGGGTGATCAAGGGATGATGGGAGTAGTTTTTTTTTTTTATATAGATAATATATAAAATGCTTTTTTTCTGCACAACTCTCTTAACTCAACCGCTCTGTTTCGTCTCTCCAACAATCAGAAGGGCAGAGCGGGATTACAAATCTAAAATAGTCTCCAAAGTGCTCTGATTGGTCCGTCACGATAAACAGACCAATCCTAGCAATCACTGATGAAGAACCTCTGACATCGGTCTTTCGGCAATCTGTAATGATGGCCAGCTGTCCAGGACAGCACCAATCACTGTCCTGTCAGGCTATGGAAGCCAAGATCGGACAGACCGATATAACTAACCAATCGGCAAACCGAACAATGCCCCCAGGTATACCAATGGTTCTAGTGACTAATAGATTAGACCAGAAAAAGAAACAAGTCACGACCAGATAGTTGAAAAAATAAAAAAAATCCTTTATTTTATGGAATCAGAACATGAAAGCAGGGGACGAAGCATCAGCGAAACGCGCGTCGGGTCCAGCAGCGCCCCCCCCCCCCCCCGGCTTTGATCTCCTGGTTGCTCCTGTACTCTGTAGGTGTAGGTATACTGCCGTTTATACGTTATGTACTTTTTGTGATTACACTTACAGTTATCCATGTCCATGTATCAATCTGTGCAAATGTACCATACCTAGCACCTGCTTAAAATTGATGATTTATGCACTTTAGCACTCTGGGCGATCCTTTGACCGGATTACTATCTGGGGGGCCACGCTGCTTTCATGTTCTGATTCCATCCTGTTACGAGGGTTTATGTGATTTTATCTTGTATAGTTTTGTCTATGTGGTTGTGCCTAATTGACTTTAATAAAGGATTTTTTGTATTTTTTTCAACTATCTGGTCGTGACTTGTTTCTTTTTCTGGTCTAACTAACCAATCGGGACAATCACCGATGAGGGATAGCCGCCCGCCCATAATGTAATATATGGCAGTTCGCGTTAACAACCACTCATCCATGACGTAATAGTACGTCGTCCGGCGGGAATGTGTTAAATAACAGAAAATATAGTCAACCTATGATCGTACTAAGTTCTTTAATTATATCTATAGACATGTTAAGAATATTAAACTCATGTATGTTTGTGGAGGAGATCACAGAGTGGACCCATTTGACTAAAAGTACAGTTTCAGATACATATCATTCAAATGTAAGTAACGAACGTTCTCTTTTGATATTTCAGACCATTATTGAGTGTCTCAAGTATATTACAACAGGGGATTTTCCACCTGGATCAAAAGGAAATACCTTTGTGCATGATCCTAAGGTAAATCGTAAGTGTATTCAATAGTAGCTGTATTGTCGAGCAATTATGATACTACAAATTCATTCACTGTATAAGTAGAAGGTATTCTACTATCCTATACCTAAATGGAAAATCGGCATAAAATAAGCTGATACTTCACAGATACACATGGGAAGATCACATTTTTTAAGTCTGATCTCGGACCAGCACTGATTTTCAGAGAAAATGCACACTACAGACGTATCAAACTCCTATACAGTGATCACAGATTTGTTACTGAAAATCTAATACAATCAAGCTGCCATTGATTTGAATGAAACTTCCAGTGCTGTGTGAAAGAAATGTATGACCAGTACTAAAAGACTTCAACAATGTGATTTTCCCATGTGTATTTGTGAAGTATCACAAGATTATTTTGACTGGATTTAAGCAGACCTTGGGGGAGATTACTAAGGTAAATCCATCAGAACTTTATATAAGTTTGCGCCAAAGAACACGCACATGTCTTGAGCCAAATTTATTGTGTGTTTAAGACATTTTTTGCGTTAAAAAGTGTTTAAAGGGGCATAGTTTAAATTCACAAAAGTGCTCCAAAATTTGAGTGAAAAATAAGTCTAAAGTAAGCCAACCAGGAGGTGGTGTAATGAAGAAAATATTGTCAACATGTCTAGCAAGATGCGCCAAATTTATCATACAGCGTGCACCACTGTGATGAATTTGGTGCATCTTCTGCCTGCATGTCTAGTTTTAAGTTGTCTTTTTAAAACCGTAATAGTAAATCTGCCCCTACGTATTTTGTGCATTTCCAAAACATTTGCTTTATTTTTACCAGGACTTATGAGTTGCAATATATTCTGAAATGTCAGTAAATTACATTGGTTTGAGTCCAAGGACTGGGAGGCCAACATATACTGAACAAATGGGTATTGGTGATCAACTAAATCCTCTTACCTCTGTCGCTTATGTCACCTTTTATTTAAACATCATACCACCTAATACTCATAGCAATTAAAGTGAAGAAAAAAAAGCAAAACCCTAAATATTTTTTTTTATGTGACTGTCCTGCTAGTGTACAGCGCAACTCATCTTCTTCCAGTGGTAGGAGAATTCAATCACTCCTACATCATATGGATTTATGTGGAGAGGGTATTGACAGCTGCTCTTAGGTAAGGTTAGCTGATTTGATCGTCGGTGCAGGGACATTTTAGCCACTTGGAACAATATTAATTAATAAGAACCTTAAAGGGATTTGCCCATTGGGCACATTTATGGCACATCCACAGGATATGCCATAAATGTCAGAAAGATGCGGGTCCCACCTCTGAGACCCGCCCCTATCTCTAGAATTGCCCCCGTAAACCCTGTTCTACCTTTCTCGGCTCCTGCTGCCTCCCGGACACTTCCTGATTAGATGGTCGGGAGTTAAGGGGGTTTAACACAGGATGATTATCGGGCAGACGAGCGTTCATATAACGAAAATTGCCCTGTGTAAACAGGGAAATGATCAGCAGATAAACAAGCAAACGCTCAATCATCTGCTGGTCGTATCGTTTTAAAAAGTTAAATATTATGGTTGTCGGCAGCACATTTCCCTGTGTAAACGTAGACCCGTTGCCGACATGATGATAATGGATGGGGAAGAGCAATTGGAGTAACGGCCGCTCGTCCCGATCCATAGCTCCGTGTGACAGGAGCAAACGAGCGCCAATTAACGATGTCTCATTGAACGGCGCTCACTGCATAAGGTCGCTTATTGGCCGGTGTAAAAGGGCCTTTACGAAAACAGCGTGGCTCGCTGAGATGCTCTGTTTTCGTAACTCCCATAGAAGTGAAAGGCTATTATGGAAACGGTGTAGGTCACGTGCTATTCTACTTCCGTAACGGCCATTCACTTCTATTGGAGTTATGGAAACTCAGCGAGCTACGCTGTTTTCCTGATTGCATGTCTGGATATTACGAAGTGGCCCGTGAGGCAGCGGGAACCGAGAAAGGTAGAATGAGGTTTAGAGGGCCCCGTTCTAGAGATAGGTGTGGGTCCCAGAGGTGGGACCTGCATCTATCTGACATCTATAGCATATTCTGTGGATATGTCATAAATGTCCCTGATGGGAAAACCCTTTTAACTTCCTAACGGAGTTGTAGATTTGCTTTAGTAGGAATTAGAAATTGTTTACTAGATAATGAATGAAGTAGAAAAATATTTTATTTCAGGTTGCTCATGAAACAGATGTCAGAGCCCAAATTCGTTTACAGCTCCGGGACATGAATGGAGAAATTGTAGCTGTTCAGAGGTCTATGCTGTGTACACAAAAAGGGAAAAAGACTGAATTTAAAACACTGGAAGGAGTAATTACAAGAATGAAGTAAGCTGACTAGCTACATTTCTTTAGTCGGTTAACCAATGGTCTGAAAATGGATGTGAATAAAAAAGTGGCAAGTAAAATTTTAGTGTGTAATTGCATAGTCCAGAATTTTTAAGTTGAACATTTAGAAGCAATGGTGCTGGAAGTATAGGAGGTTCATTTTTAAGTCCTCTTTCAGACGAGCGTGTTTGCAAACATCCATAATATGGGCGTATTGCGGATGATATTGCATCAGTATTTTATCCGTATTATAGACCTGTATTAGGTCATGTTCACACAGGGTGGGTACGCTGCGTAAAAGTACACAGCGCGTCCGCCCTGGTACCCGCAGGTCATTCCGGCCGAAAAACCACACCAAATTGTGGTGCAATTTTTCGGGCGGAATGTCCGCTGCGGAAAACTGGGTAAATAAAAACCCAAAACCTCATACTTAGGCGGGATTCACACGACCGGGTCGTTCCCGAGCCCGAGTGTCGGCCGGTAAAATCGGCCATTTTGCCCGGCCGGTTTGCATAAAGTTATGCATCCGTGCCGGGCCGGGCAGATCCGGACAGTGACATCAGCGGCAGCTCCTGAAGGGGAATCCCCATGTGTTCGGGGATTCCGCTTCAGGAGTTTCCCCTGATGTCACTGCCCAGATATGGACAGAGACATCAAGCGCTCTGTCCAGGAGCGGAATCCCCGAAAACACGGGGATTCCGCTCCTTCAAGGAGCTAAAGTGCGGCTAGCACATAGCAGAGCGGGGAGATACCTCCCTGCTCTGCTATAGTGGCGTCGCTACAGTAACAGCAGCCGCAGCAGCAGCAGCTGCTGCTACTACTACTAGCGGCGCCATCAAAGGTGTCGCCGAGCCAGGGTGCTTTTAACAAGCAGGGGAAGGGAGCCAGCGCAGCGCTCCCTTCCACCTGCTGTACACCCCGGCCCTGCAACACAGTGTACAGCGATGCCATTCGTCAGAATGGCATTAACTCCTCCTCCTCACATGCACTCTGCGCTGTGAGGAGGAGGAGATAGAGCGCAAGCGCCGGGAAACCCGGCCATCACTCGGAACACATTCCGGTGATGGCCGTGTAATACCCGGCCCCATAGACTTGTATGGGAGCCGGGCGGCCGGGTGCCCGGGCAAAGATAGAGCATGTCCTATTTTTTGACGGCCGGATTTTCCGGCCGTCAAAAAATCGGTCGTGTGAATAGCCCCATTAGGGGTCTATCATTCCTAATGCAGCCGGGTGCCGGCCGATTTATGAACGGCCGGCACCCAGCCGGGAAACCCTGCCGTGTGAATGAGGCCTTACCCCATTCTCCGTAGTTATGACGATGTGATCCAGGCGATGCGTCCAGTTAACCGTTCAGCCGTTCAGGTTTGTGCAGCCCTGCCCATTGCGTGCTGCAGGAGAAAGGTTCTCTTTAAAGAAGGGATGCCATATGGACCAAATACAGATGCATCCGTATTTTAACCCCTTCGTGCACCCAGACCCATTTTTCCACTAAAGTAATGTAAAAAGTAAAAAAAAATTGGTATCGCTGCATCCGTAGAAGTCTGAACTGTTACAATATAGCGTTATTTACCGCGCACGGTGAGCGCCGTAAAAAATAAAAAGTGTAAAACGCCCAAATCTAAATTTTTTGGTCATTCTAGCTCTCGAAATAAAAAGTGATAAAGTTCTACGTATCAAAAAATTCTTACCGATAAAAACTACAGCTCGTCCTGCAAAAAATAAGCCCTCACACCGCTCAATCGGTAAAAATAAAGTTATGGCTCTCAGAATGTGGCGACGCAAAACATTTTTTTTTTTTTAACAAAAAGTTTTTTAGCAATAAAAGTAGTAAAATATAAAAAAAAACCTATATAAATTTGGTATCCCCTTAATTGTATCGAGCCATAGAATAAAGATAAGTTGTCGTTTATACCGCACGGTGAAAGCTGTAAAAACGAAACCCAAAAAACTATCGAGGATTCGCATTTTTTTCCAACTTCAGCCTGCAAAGAATTTTTTTCCCAGCATATTATATGGACCTATAAATGGTACGAAAAGAAACTACAACTCCTCCTGCAAAAATTAAGCCCTCCGACCGCTTTGACGGAAATATTATGGCTCTTGGAATGCAGGGAGTGAAAAATGAAAATGAAAAATCTAAAAATGGCTCAGTCCAAAAGGGGTTAATCACTCTCCATAGACTTCAATGGGTTTTTCCTGTTCGCAGTACAAATGAAAGTAGTGCATGCTGCGTTAAAATACTCCAGTATACGCATCAAATAACATTAGCTCCGCAAATTACAGTCTGCAAAAATCGGATGAAATACGGATGTAAAATGCGCTCGTCTGAAAGAGGCCTAAATCAGAAGCAGAAGATGATGTAGTGAGAAACTTAGATACGTATGGAATGTTAAAAACATCCAGTAGTCTGAATTATTCACTAGTTTTGCATGTTTAATTGCCCTCTTCCGGAATGGCAGCAGATCTGTTGCTTTGTTTTATGATCTACTGTATATAAACACAGCAGCAACCTGCTCAGCAGATTGTTGACAGGGCTGCTTGTAGCTGTAACAAGATGCACTGTAGCCATATTACATATCTTCATAGGATTCTCAGTTGATGACTAATCGACTAATCCCCAGGCTTATTGTTCTTCTAATAACAAAAAAAAAAAAAAAACTTCTTTAAAACCGGTTTCACACCCAATGTTTCGATTACTTTTCATGGCTTTTTTGCACTTATTTTTGGTGAAAACGCTGCTAACAGATGTTATTATTAAAGTCTATAGTGAAAAATAAAAATGAATAAACATACAAAAGGTTTTTGTTTTTTTTAGCATTTGTGGGGTAAGTGGCGTTTTTATAGAACGCAGCATGCCATTTTATTTTCTGGCATTTTGCTCCATAGACTTCTCTATAGAACTTAAGGATTGCCAGGAAAAACACAGGTACAAAATAAAAACCGTCACCAAAAACGCATGTGAAAAAAGATTGAAACACTTTTTGCATGCATTTTTAGGGTATGTTCACACGATAAACAAAAAACGGCTGTAAAATACGGAGCTGTTTTCAAGGGAAACCGGCCCCTGATTTTCAGCCATTTTTGAAGCATCAACCATTTTTTGATGCGTTTTTTTTTGCGGCCATTTTTGGAGCTGTTTTTATATTGACACAATAAAAAACGACTCCAAAAACGTCTCAAGAAGTGACATGCATTTCTTTTTACGGGGCGTTTATTACGCGTCGTTTTTCCAAACGGCGTTCAGCTTCCATTTTGTTTCAGCTGTTTTTCGGGGTGTTTACAGACGTGTGAACATACCCTAAGACACAAAAAAAAGTGTGTGTTCTAAAGCAAGTGTTCTGTGTGCTGATAACTTATTCCCTCTACTAATAGGCATGGTGAAAAAGTAAGCCTGAGTACAAAGTGTGCAGAAATGGACAAAGAGATGATAAGTGCCTTAGGAGTGTCCACTGCTGTACTCAACAACGTCATATTCTGTCACCAGGAGGATTCTAACTGGCCTTTAAGTGAAGGGAGGCAGCTGAAGATAAAGTTTGATGAGATCTTTTCTGCAACCAGGTAAATGTAGTTTCATTTTATATTACTTTTAAAACAATCGATCTAGAGGGTGGGCCATTTATATGGATACACCTAAATAAAATGGGAATGGTTGGTGATATTAACTTCCTGTTTGTGGCACATTAGTATATATGTGTTCAAAGTGTTCAAAGTGCTGCCCATTGTGTTGGATTGTCAATGCAACCCTCTTCTCCCACTCTTCACACACTGATAGCAACAGCGCAGAAGAAATGCCTCCCGATCTGACCCCCTTAGACTTTTATCTTTGGGGTCATCTGAAGGCAATTGTCTATGCTGTGAAGATATGAGATGTGCAGCAACTGAAACTACGGATACTGGAAGCCTGTGCTAGCATTTCTTCTGCGGTGTTGCTATCAGTGTGTGAAGAGTGGGAGAAGAGGGTTGCATTGACAATCCAACACAATGGGCAGCACTTTGAACACATTTTATAAGTGGTCAGAAACTTGTAAATAACTCATGAAAGAATAAAGTAACGTTAAAACCAAGCACACTATTGTTTTTCTTGTGAAATTCTCGATAAGTTTGATGTGTCACATGACCCTCTTCCCATTGAAAAAACTAAAGTTGGATACAAAATGGCCGACTTCAAAATGGCCGCCATGGTCAACACCCAGCTTGAAAAGTTTCCCCCCTCCCATATACTAATGTGCCACAAACAGGAAGTTAATATCACCAACCATTCCCATTTTATTTAGGTGTATCCATATAAATGGCCCACCCTGTACAAAAACGCACAATGTGCTGTGTTTTTTTTTTTTAAACTCGTTTTATTAAAAGTAACTGTCAGAGTCAATCCATCACATACATCAGGAGAACATTATACATTCAATAGTGCATATGTCAGAAGATTCAATATATACAAAGGGGTTACTCGCAGGTATCCATCATAATAACCCGTGGTTCGCAGACCACACACACATAATACAGGATTCTCAATGCATTCCACCCCGACTTTTATTACATTACATCATGAGAATAGGAATACTCCCACCTTTCAATATTCTATCACCCCGCCCCAATCCTCTTGTACATCATACCCTGGAGCACCTGGACATGTCATCCTCCCTAGTCTTTTACCCTCTCCCACCCCCAGCTTGCGCCAGAGCAGCTGTCAGCCCTTGGACTGTACAATGAGTGAGGCTCGATGAGCACCACCCATCCCAGATCAGATCAAATTTAGCTGGCTTTCCCCGGTGTTTATATACTATTTTCTCAAATGGAAGCATGTCATTGACCATTTTGCGCCATTGCGCTACTGTCGGGGTCCTATCCGCCATCCATCTCATGGCCACCGCCTTTCTTGCCATAAACAGTGTTTCTCTGAGAAAGATCTTCTCATATACTGACCATTGCTCCTCATTTAGCAGTCCCAATAAACACACCTCCGGCCTGCAATTTATCGTCCTCCCCATCACTGCCGTTAATAATGCAACCACCTCCCAAAAACGAAGAATCCGGTGACAACCCCACATTAGGTGTATAAAGTCTGCCCTCATCTCTCCACACCTATGACATTGTGAGGACTCCAATCTTCCCATACGATGTAACTTTACGGGCGTTAAATAACATTGGTGGATGATGAACAGTTGCACAAGTTTATTATTTGCAGCTGGTGAAACCAGCAGATGGGAGCCCTGTGCCTCCCTCCATTCCTCTGCTGTGAGTTGTGGGATTAATGCACGCCACCTATCCTCCACCCCCAGGGGCTCCATTTGCATTTTAGCCTCCATTAGATAAGAATAAATTTGGGAAATAGCACCCCTTGTAAACGGCGTGCACAGCCTCACCACCAAGTCACAGCTAGAGTATGTCACGGAGTTCAATGGGAATTGTGCTACTAGAGCATGATGAAGTTGTATGCAATATAATTCATCCCCTGGCGGTATATTGAATGCTGCCCGAATCTCGCTCACCGTCATCACCGACCCTTCTTCCGTTAGCAGTTGTGATACAGTAACTACCTCTCTAGATGACCAGTAACGTTTCCCCACCAACCCATGCAAATGAGAAAAGCTCGGGTTATCCCACAGCGGACTCTCCGCCACCACCCCCACACATCCCAGTACATCTTTAGCCTGTTGCCAGACTCGTCTCGCCAGCTTATGTAAGGGTAACAGGGAGCGGTGTCTAAAATCATGCAGCTCCAGTATCGGCCATAGCGTTTTTAAGCCCAGTACTCGGGCTAGATGATTCTCAGCATTAGTCTTTAGGGGGGGGGAGACCCAAGAAATCAAGTACCTTAGCTGCCCCGCCAAATAATATAGAAAAACATCCGGTAACGCAGCCCCAGCCTCATCTTTAGGTCTTTGTAGAATCGACAACTTGAGTTTAGATCTCCCCCCCCCCCACACAAACGGCGCGAACAACGAGTTTATTATTTTAAAGAACCTTTTAGGCACCAACACATCCATGTGCTCCAGCACATACAAGAACTTTGGCATTACTATCATTTTTAATAGATTGACACGTCCTGCTACTGACAAAGGCAGGCCCTTCCACACCTGTATTTTGTCCCTTAGATACGTGACCAAGGGCGCTACATTTAACCCATACGATCTAGTGCTATCTCTAGCAATATTAATCCCCAGGTACTTGAACTCTGATCTTACCGGCAGTCCGCTAAACTGGGTGCCCCATCCACAATTATCCTGTCTCAACGGCATCAGATACGATTTAGACCAATTAATTAGTAACCCTGAGTATCTTCCAAAATCGTTAATAAGGGAAATAGCTCTGGGGAGGGTGGCATTGGGGTTCGCCATAAACAACGCCATATCGTCCGCATATAATCCTATCCGGTCCTCTCTGTCTCCTATTCTAATTCCCATATATGCAGGATCCTTCCTAATTTTAAGAGCCAGTGGTTCAATGGCTAAAGCGAAGAGAAGTGGCGAAAGAGGGCACCCCTGCCTCGTGCCCCTATGGAGGCCAAAGGAAGGGGACAGGGCCCCATTCACCAACACCTGCGCTCGTGGAGATTTATATAACAAGGAAACCCAATTGATAAATCTCTCCCCAAACCCAAATCTTCGCAGTACTGCCAGCAGATAAGGCCATTCTACCGAGTCAAATGCCTTTGCCGCGTCCAGAGATGCCACTGCCCAGTCCTGCTGCTCCTCCCATCCGATCTGTGTCACCACCTGTACCCGCCTAATATTTTCTGAGGTGGACTTGCCAGGTATAAAGCCACACTGGTCTGAATGGATGATCTCTTTTATCACTCTGCAGAGCCTACTAGCTAACATCTTAGTCAAGATTTTGTAATCCACTGTCAGCAATGAGATCGGTCTATATGAACCACATTCTTCTGGTTTTTTGTCTGGCTTCAGCAACACAATTATGGTGGCTTCACACATGGATTCCGGAAGAGCGGAATTCCGATAGCTGTGTTCAAACAGGGCCAGCAATTGGGGGGCCAGCAGCTCTCCATATTGTAAATATACCTCCAGAGGAATACCATCCGGCCCTGAAGCCTTCCCCTTAGCCAATGACGCCATTCCCTCCAAAACCTCATCTAGCGTAAATGGAGCCTCAAGCGATGCCACCCCCTCCGCTGTCAATGAAGGAAACGATATTCCATCCAAGTAGCTCTCCATCTCCTCCATCCTATAATCAACTTTTGATGCATACAGCTGATCATAAAACTGTGTAAATTGCTCGAGAATCTCTCCCGGGGAGGTGTAGATCTCATCTCCAGGCCCCGCTATGCCCATCACCGGGGGGGATCTAGAGCTGTTCCGTACCATTTGTGCCAGAATTTTACCCGATTGGTTGCCCAGTTCAAAATGGGATTGTTTGCTAAAGAATAAGCTACGCGATGTCTTATCCCTCAGGATCTGCAAATACTGTCTACCCAAATCCAGCCATGCATTCCGGTTAGCTGGTGTGGGATCCTGAACAAATGCCCCTTCCGCCTGTGAACATTGATATGCTATGTCCTCCTCCTGCAGGGCGGATGCTCGTTTTACATAGGATATGGAGGATCGGAGACACCCCCTTAAATAGGCCTTGAGGGTATCCCACACCAGTGACCGATTTTCCATCTGAGCATGCGCTTCTATAAAAATTGATAACTGATCCGGTATGCGATCATTCTGTTGGATGAGCTGAAGCCAAAACGGATGTATTTTACCCATCCCCCTTCTGCCTACCTGTGGCCTTTTTAATGTCAATAATATCGGGCTATGATCCGAGATCCCCCTCGGTAAATGATCCACTGATTCTATCTCCTGGAAAACCGCATGTGATCCAAATATATAATCAATTCTGGACAGCGCGTTGTACTGCAAGGTGTGACATGTAAATTCTCTGATCCCTTCATGTATCACCCTCCACAAGTCTATCCATCCCATTTCCTTTACCAACATGCTCAACTGAGTGGGACTACCAGGGCCTCTACTCCCATTCCCCGGCAGTCTATCCATACCTGGGTCCATAACCAAGTTGAGATCCCCCATCATGATCACTCGGACCCCGGGGTATGCTGCCACAAATCGGACGGCTTCCTGAATTACTGCCAATGAGGCTGGTGGAGGATTATACACCCCCATGATCACATATGGGCAATCATCTAGAACCGCGTGTAAAAAAATGTACCGCCCCTCCGGGTCTACACTAGATTGTAGCAATTTCCAACGAAGCTCTGCGTGTACTAAGATGGCCACCCCTCTGGAGTACGAAGTGTGCGAAGCATGTCCCACCCACTGTACCCAGGGCTTATTCAGAATCGACACAGTGTCCGGTGTCATGTGTGTTTCTTGTAGACACGTTATATGTGGACGCTGTCCCCGCACAGTAGCAAATATCATATGCCTCTTTTCAGGAGACCCCATTCCCCGGACATTCCAGGACATTAACCGTAATCCTGCCATTTCATACTGTTAACACACATTGGAGCACCACTGCCCTGAAACCTATCCCCCAGCCCCTGAGTAACAATTATCCCATTCCCATATGCATTGCCCTCCATGACTCGTAGGTATGCAATATCTAAGCCGTGTTCTGCTGTAATGTGAATTGACTCAATATCCTTCATAACAACTTCAAAAACCAACATTGCTCAACAGGAGCTAACCTTTGTAGCCTATACTCTAGGGGGTAGTTTCTACGGCTAGCGTGCTTCTGCCGTAAATACACTGTCTGTATAAGTGTAGCACACCCCCGAGCCAGCATCCCCAGGCCCTTTTGAAGACATTTTAATACCTGACGTATAATATCGGTCCCCCATACCTTCAATTTAGAACATATAAGGATGTTACTATGGGCCTTAAACTGCCCACCTTATAACATGGGCCTCATGCCCCCCATAACAAGTTGCAGACAATACGGTACATCATCACATCATTATCTTAGAAGGATACTTTAAGCTGGAACGTCCGTGCTATAAGCAATATGGGGTATCCATGAGTTCCATATGTCAGATATAACTGCCATCCTGCATAGCCACAGCTCTCATCTTCGGGGAGATTGCCTATGCTTTCTTGTAATCCACTCTTCCGCCTCAGTTGGATTCGTAAAGAATATGGATCTGTCTCCATCCACAACCCGCAATCTAGCCGGATATGCCATCGAATAAGGAATCTGCAGGTCCCGTAGTCGGCGCTTGATAGGGACATAAGACGCCCTTTGTCTCTGCAAATCAGGAGAAAAATCCGGATATATGGACACAGAAGCATTCCCAAATCGAATCCCTCCGGCCTTCCGAGCTTCCAGCAGAACCGTATCCCGATCTTTGCAGTTCAGCATCCGAGCAAGCAGAGGTCTTGGGGGAGCACCCGGAGGTGGTAATCGTGCTGGAACCCTGTGCGCCCTTTCTACCGCATACGCCAACGAGAATGGCGCATCTGGGAAGGTCTCCTTCAGCCATTTCTCCACAAACTCTCCCGATCTCTGCCCCTCTGCCCTCTCTGGCAGCCCCACAATGCGGAGATTATTACGGCGCGATCTATTTTCCAGATCGTCGGCTTTCTGGCGCCACAAATCCACTTTACGGTGCAGGTCTTGTATAGCCGCAGGCATATTAGCAGTGAGATCTTCCAAGGCCGAAATCCTGCCCTCCGTCTCCGTCACTCTTTCCCGCACATTCTGCAGGTCTTGCCTCAATAGGCCCACGTCCACTCTCACCTCATCTATCTTGGCCGTGAGTGTCGTACGTGTCTCAAGGATGGCTGTCAGCAGCTTATCCGATGCCTCCTGCAACATGAGTCCCGCATCCTGTTCCGGGGGAGCTGATGTGGACGTCCCTGCCATTGCCGCGGCCTGCCCAGCAGAGCACCCGCCAGCGCCATCTTGGATCACCACGCGGGCATAGGATTTCAGTTTTTCCGCCGCATCCATCGCTTTAGGCGGGCTCATCTTTTTTTTGGGAGATGTCCTTCCCTTCCGACGTAGCTGGTAAGGAATTTTGGCAACTTTCACGGATTACAGTACCGTCAGGAGGATATAATGCAGGATGCCGGCCCGGAGCTATCGCCACACACGTCCTCTCACATCAGTAGCTGGCCACGCCCCCGTGCTGTGTTTTTTAAAGTGGAAACCGCGTCCAACTCCGCGTAAAAAAACTTCCGCAATTGCCCCCCGTTGATTTCAATCGGAGGCAGAGATTTCTTTCCCAAGCGGGTTTTCGCCATCGGTCCTAGCATTAGATGCAATGGCCGCAGGTGAAAAACGATGCGAAAAAAAGCACAGGCAGTTCAAAATCGGAGAAATTGCTGCTTACGTTCTAAGCCTTGTAACGTCCTAGAAAAATAAAACAATGTTCAAAAAATGATGCCAACATATAGTAGACATACGGGAAATGTGAACTAGTAACTATTTTGTGTGGTATAACCATCTGTCTTACAAGCAGATACATTTAAATTCATAAAAATGCTATTTTTGCCAAATGTTCACAAAATGTTTCTATTTTTCACAAATAAACACTGAATATATCGACCAAATTTTACCACTAACATAAAGCCCAATGTCTCACGAGAAAACAATCTCAGAATCGCTTAGATAGGTATAAGCATTCAGAAGTTATTAGTTATTATCATAAAGTGAAATATGTCAGATTTGAAAAATGGGCTCTGAGCCTTAAGGCCAAAACTAGGCTGTGTCCTTACGGGGTTAAAGAGTATATGTCACTAGTTTATTGATTCCCCATCTTCTAACTAATCTAATAGGAGCTATGATGCTGATAACAACAGTGTAAGTTTTTTTTAAAAACATTTATTATTTGCAAAGTTATGTGCATTTTTTAAAAAATTTTTTTACATTTTTTTTAAATTTGGTTGTACTTGCCAAATGGGAGGTAACGCTTTCTTTTCACTATTGGCGGTGTAATGTTTTCTGTATGACCCTGTCCAATCCGCGTCCTAAAGTTCTCTTCCCAGCCCAGCTACACAGCAACATAGTATACAGCTTCCATTCCTGACTGTTATCAACTGGTGATATCTCCGGTTGTTTCACAGAACTGCTTAGATGAGAATCTCATCTTTCATATGCCACCAGAACCGCTGCACTAGGTAGTGCACAGCCGGAGATATGGCTGTTTGCAGTGATCCCCCTTCCCTCCAGCCTCCGTCTCTCACACTGTGTGAAGCAGGTTCATGCTGATAGGGCAGTGTCAGAGGCTGTGAGGTAGCTCCACCTCAGGAGAATCGCCGGTGTTGTTACCCACATGTCTAGTATAGGCTCATTTGCATATTTAGAAAAAAGCTCATAACTTTTAACACAATAAAGTTTTTGGGGCACAATTTTCAATAGCATTTGAAATATTTTTTATTTACGAACATCTAAAATTACATATAGAATTTAAATATTTGTACTTTGCACAACTAAAGCTGTCCTGTTTCAAGAAATCATGCATGGGTCAAATAATGAAAAGGAATATTTCATTCTTTACAGAATATGCCATATGACTTGCTTCTATTTATGAATCATATTCCATGGAGTGAGGAGATAGCAAGGATCCTTGGATACTAACAGTCAGCAAAATGGGTGATTCTTAAATAGGACACTGTCACCTCTGAAAGCCCCCCCCCCCCCCAGACTACAACAATCAGCCAATAGCCTAAAAGACGCAGATTTAGAATCTGCAATTTTCATCTTTCTGCTCGCCTGCATTTCTATGCTATAAGCCCACAAATGGGCCGTATACCCACCTGCGGTATCACAGAGGAAGAATGCAAGGCAGTAGATAGACAAAAAAAAACTTTGACTCGGAATCGGCATCCCTGAAGCCACCAACTGACCACTGCAACCCAGGGGGCCCCCAGAGGTGATGAGTCCCATTAACTAGAGCAGCTCATAAGATCAATGTGAGTTAAACCCAATTTATATCACTGTTCGTTTCTCTCTTCATTACCCAGTGAATCTTCATCACCGTTCTCCCGAGTCAGGCTTGCATCATCTCTGCCTAATTCTGTAACTTTGGGTCTGCACTCCTTAATTGCATTGAAGATGCTTTTCAGATCCCAGTGTCCATGTGTCAAGGCACAGTCCAAAGTGAATGGACCATCCCGTGTGCGGGGCACCTTGGTGCAGACTGCAGAGGATCTGAGTTCTAAGCCAGATCTCTAACGTGAAGTTGGGTGGGGAAAATTCAACACATTGCACTTCAAGTATGAGAGGCGGGGTCTTCACCAAGGGCCGGAGAAGGCCTTGTACTTCCATCTCATATGACTCTTGACTTTTTAGGTCCACGTGACTGTGCATTAGCAATGCCTTTTGGTTAGTCCCCTGAATCATGGCCAGAACCCGCACAAATCTGTCACTTGTAATGTGACTGTATGTAGTCTTCTCAATAACTTTTCCAGAATCTGAAAAGTCATCTGTGGCTTTACCAAACATGGCAGACACAGTGTAGTCCTTGGTACGATGGTTTTCATACATGTCAGTAAGATGTTTATTACCATTCCTGATTCGAAGTACAAAAGACTCCTAATGACTTTATATCCCGTTTGTGCCCTACACCAATCTTCAGGTGAGTGTAGGATTGTCCTTTAACCCCTTCCCTCTTTAGCCACGTTTGACCTTCCTGACCGAGCCTCATTTTTCAAATCTGACATGTTTCACTTTATGTGGTAATAACTTTGGAAGGCTGTAACCTATCCAAGCGATTCTGAGATTGTTTTCTCGTGACACATTGGACTTTCTTACTGGCAAAATTTGCTCGATACATTCAGTATTTAAATGTGAAAAACACAAACATTTTGTGAAAAATTGCAAAAATGTGCATTTTTCTAAATTTAAATGTATCTGCATTTTTCTAAATTTAAATGTATCTGCTTGTAAGACAGGCTGTTATACCACACAAAATAGTCGCTAATTAACATCCCCCACATGTCTACTTTAGATTGACATCGGTTTTTGAACATCCTTTTATTTTTCTAGGATGTTACAAGGCTTAGAACTTTAGCAGCAATTTCTAATATTTTAAAGAAAATTTCAAAAGGCTTTTTTTACAGTGGCCAGTTCAGTTGTGAAGTGGCTTTTAGGGCCTTATATATTAGAAACCTCCAAAAAGTCACCCCATTTTAAAAACTTCACCCCTCAAAGTATTCAAAACAGCATTTAGAAAGTTTCTTAACCCTTGAGACGTTTCACAGGAATTAAACCAAAGTAGAGATGAAATTTACAAATTAAATTTTTTGTTGTTGCAGAAATTCATTTTTAATCAATTTTTTGTTGTAACACAAAGTTTTACCAGAGAAACGCAACTCCATATTTATTGCCCAGGTTCTGCAGTTTTAGAAAATATCCCATATGTGGCCCTAGTGTGCTACTGGACTGAAGCACCGTCCTTGGAAGCAAAGGAGCACCTAGAGGATTTTGGGGCATCCTTTTCATTAGAATATATTTTAGGCACCATGTCGGGTTTGAAGGGCTCTTGCGGTGCCAAAACAGTGGAAATCCCCCAAAAGTGACCTAATTTGGGAAACTACACCCCACGTCCTATTATAGGAGTATATCATCACTGCCTGATATCAGTTCTCAGGAACTGAATTTTATTAGCCCTATGTTTTTTGTTTTAAAAAAACAAAAAAAAGTTTGCGTATTAAAAACTCAGTTCAAATAAACAGAGGCGATTACACATTTTCAACATGGTACAAATCTGCAATAGTGAGGAACACATGTGTACAGTGTGTACGTTCAGTCATAAAAAACACATAGATAACAAGGTATGCAGTCACAAAGTGCATATATATGAACATATAAAGGTAACCTACATGGAGATGACAAAATACTTCTACGAAAGTCTAAAATTAACCACTTAAGGTGCAGAATTTAGTGAAATGCCAAGAACCCAAGGGGAGTAGTTTGTAAAAGGAGATTTACAAGTTGGTTTGATAAACCTTTGAGGACATCCCCTATTTTTGAAAACTACCTTCCCATATGGGATAATAGTGTTTAGCATATTTTTTTTTCACTGACCAATAGAAGGGGGACTTCTGTCCATCCTCCTAATTGCTACATTTTTCCTTGCTAGAAAAAGAGTTTCTCTGATTCTGGCATGCTGAGTCCTGCCCTCTTCTCTAAGAAGACCCAATAAACAGATTTATGGGGTGGCAGGGAATGGTGCTGAATAACCTCTCATAAGCTATCTAATACCTTTTATCTGAAAGCCTCTAACCAGAGGACACTACTAAATTAAGTGCCAAAAATCATCAGCATCCTCTTGGCATCTATGACAGCGTAATGAATCGGATCTGCCTATTCGGTAGCGACGGACAGGAGTAATAGAGCACTGGTGCAATTTTTACAATTGTATGGGTTTGTTTGCCGCTGGACAAACCAGTAATGGAGACTCCAGTGCTTCTACCCGGTCCTCAACGGTAAAGGTAGGTATATAATACTATCATTTGCCTCTATTTTAAGAGGGTTTGAGGACAGTTCCCTTTTAACCAGATTGGTAAATAGGGATTAAATCAAACAACTGGGGCCTTGCATCTTAAGAATTTCTATTAATCGGTAGGAAGATATTGGTAGAAACGGCTCTGGAAATTAGGCCTGCAAAGCATGCCTCAATTGAATATATATATATATATATATATATATATATATATATATATACATACACAGCATTGTGGGGTAATTCATGAGCTGGTTATAACCGTTAATAGGAGGATAAAACATTAGAGGAAAATAAATGCACTAGAGAGGTGACATCTAATTTTGTCCAGAATTGAGTGTCTTGGGATCTGAGCAGATGAGGAATCCTGGGATTGTGCCATAGAGAAAGTGCTGCAATAATATATGTAAAATTATGTTGGGTTTTCAGAAATGTCTAAACTTGTTTGGCCAATCTACGAGTGATCAGTTCTTGATAATCCAGTGCAATCTATAACACTCAATTCTTAAGGGTGTATTCACATGTGCAGTTTCGGCACATTTTTTTTCTGGAATGACCAAAAAACGCATTCGTTTTTAGCGCCGTTTCCATGTTAACTGCAAAACCACGGCAAAGCTCAGATCACATGCATTTTTTGCAGTGCAGTTTCCAGCTGTGCAACAAAAATATGCCGCAAAATCGCAGTGGGAATACACTCTAAAAGCTATGAAAACCTTATTTTAATGTAATATATGTATTTCGTGAAAATAAGCACTTTTCTAATATACTTTTATCAAAAATTTTCCTTTTGTTTCTGTTCTGCTTCTTCTATGTAGCCAGTGCAGAACGCCGCTGCCAGCCAAATGTTGATCAACTTAGATCTTATCAGTATTGGGGTTAGATGAGGTGTCAGGGGCACATAGGAGTTGCCGAGCCATCAGCCCAATTCACTGACTCATACAGGAGACAGTGGAGTTCTACAGCTTCTATGTTCAGTGGATACATGGAAGCTGCAGAACCGTAGTGAAGAAAATGTTTAAAGAGGCTCTGTCACCAGATTTTCAAACCCCTATCTCCTATTGCATCAGATCGGCGCTGCAATGTAGATAACAGTAACGTTTTGTTTTTTTTCAAAAACGAGCATTTTTGGCCAAGTTATGAGCATTTTTATATTTATGCAAATGAGTACAACTGGGCGTGTTTAAAGTTATGTCCAAGTGGGCGTGTATTGTGTGTGTACATCTGGGCGTTTTTACTTGTTTTACTAGCTGGGCGTTGTGAATAGAAGTGTATGATGCTGACGAATCAGCATCATCCACTTCTCTTCGTTACCACCCAGCTTCTGGCAGTGCACAGACACACAGTTGATGACAGTTGATCAGTAATTTAATGGCCATTTTTTTTTTACTGTCGTGTGATTTATAGCCTTAGTCTCACGTTCCAAAATATAGCATTACGAGTAACCATACCGTCCGATGTAAAAATACTGGAACAGAAGGGGTACACTTTCTCTTGGTGGATATCAAATATACAGTGAAGGAAATAAGTATTTGATCCCTTGCTGATTTTGTAAGTTTGCCCACTGTCAAAGACATGAACAGTCTAGAATTTTTAGGCTAGGTTAATTTTACCAGTGAGAGATAGATTATATAAAAAAGAAAAAAAGAAAATCACATTGTCAAAATTATATATATTTATTTGCATTGTGCACAGAGAAATAAGTATTTGATCCCTTTGGCAAACAAGACTTAATACTTGGTGGCAAAACCCTTGTTGGCAAGCACAGCAGTCAGACGTATTTTGTAGTTGATGATGAGGTTTGCACACATGTTAGATGGAATTTTGGCCCACTCCTCTTTGCAGATCATCTGTAAATCATTACGATTTCGAGGCTGTCGCTTGGCATCTCGGATCTTCAGCTCCCTCCATACGTTTTCGATGGGATTAAGGTCTGGAGACTGGCTAGGCCACTCCATGACCTTAATGTGCTTCTTTTTGAGCCACTCCTTTGTTGCCTTGGCTGTATGTTTCGGGTCATTGTCGTGCTGGAAGACCCAGCCACGAGCCATTTTTAATGTCCTGGTGGAGGGAAGGAGGTTGTCACTCAGGATTTGACGGTACATGGCTCCATCCATTCTCCCATTGATGCGGTGAAGTAGTCCTGTGCCCTTAGCAGAGAAACACCCCCAAAACATAATGTTTCCACCTCCATGCTTGACAGTGGGGACGGTGTTCTTTGGGTCATAGGCAGCATTTCTCTTCCTCCAAACACAGCGAGTTGAGTTAATGCCAAAGAGCTCAATTTTAGTCTCATCTGACCACAGCACCTTCTCCCAATCACTCTCAGAATCATCCAGATGTTCATTTGCAAACTTCAGACGAGCCTGTACATGTGCCTTCTTGAGCAGGGGGACCTTGCGGGCACTGCAGGATTTTAATCCATTACGGCGTAATGTGTTACCAATGGTTTTCTTGGTGACTGTGGTTCCAGCTGCCTTGAGATCATTAACAAGTTCCCCCCGTGTAGTTTTCGGCTGAGCTCTCACCTTCCTCAGGATCAAGGATACCCCACGAGGCGAGATTTTGCATGGAGCCCCAGATCGATGTCCATTGACAGTCATTTTGTATGTCTTCCATTTTCTTACTATTGCACCAACAGTTGTCTCCTTCTCACCCAGCGTCTTACTTATGGTTTTGTAGCCCATTCCAGCCTTGTGCAGGTCTATGATCTTATCCCTGACATCCTTAGAAAGCTCTTTGGTCTTGCCCATGTTGTAGAGGTTAGAGTCAGACTGATTAATTGAGTCTGTGGACAGGAGTCTTTTATACAGGTGACCATGTAAGACAGCTGTCTTTAATGCAGGCACCAAGTTGATTTGGAGCGTGTAACTGGTCTGGAGGAGGCTGAACTCTTAATGGTTGGTAGGGGATCAAATACTTATTTCTCTGTGCACAATGCAAATAAATATATATAATTTTGACAATGTGATTTTCTGGTTTTTTTTTTATATAATCTATCTCTCACTGGTAAAATTAACCTAGCCTAAAAATTCTAGACTGTTCATGTCTTTGACAGTGGGCAAACTTACAAAATCAGCAAGGGATCAAATACTTATTTCCTTCACTGTATATGTAGTATAAACATAAAACCGGTACATTGCATAGGCACACTTTGAAAGAAGCACAACGGCATGGCCGTAGTGTAATCATTCACTTTAAAACAACATACAAGCAAAAAAATAGTAGGACTCAATTGGAGCCTGTTAGAAACAAGTACTACAATAAATCTGGTTATCTAAAATACAATGGCAGAAATAGGGGGGAGTCTGTGTAGCGTGTAGTTCTCAGGTTGCTACACAGAGCTAGTAAGAATTGTAGTTAGTCCATTTGGACCCATTCTAAGTAACCGCAAATAAAGAAAAGTAGTATGTCCATCAATTTGGCAGATAATTGGCGTAAAGAGGTATCCCCTAGCAAGATTGTATTCTTGTGAACTTCAACATGGTTGTAACGGGGTCCCAAGGTAAACAAAGGATCTGAATTCAACAATAAGTTATAATGTTTGCCTATATTCCTCAGGCCATTTACAAAGTCTATGTACATCTTTTGAAAGCGCTTTTTTTTGTTTATTTAATCAATGTTTTATGTGATTATAAACATTTTTTTAATTTACTTTTATTTTTAAAAAAAAAACGTTTTTAGGATGCAGCTACTATGTATCCCCTACATAGAGGAAAGGGAGTCCAAATACTATATATAATCAAATGTAGAAAAATATCAATTTTTATTGAATACAATATAGCACAAAGCAATATATGAAAACAGTAGAGGATCTAAAATAAAACCGTCTAAATGAGGACCACTCAACAAGATGACATTGTTGCCATGAAGCACTTCGCATACTATATAGTACATATATGTACAGTATAAGAGCTCATCGTTCATGTAAATAAGGTAGTACAAACGTTGTAAGTATAGTACTTAGATTGTAATAGCATGGTGCAACATACCCAAACAACACTAATAAAGAGATGTCTCGTTATACATGGCACAAGTAAACGATCAAAAAATAGACACTCTGGCAGTCACAGGCCAAGGGGGTATAACCTGGCATACAAGCCAAACCTGGTCTATTAAGCAACAGTGATCATACACGTCTTGGCATGTGGTTAGGAACTTTCTGACGATATAGTATGTCAGAAGAGACTCACACAGCGAACCTTACCCATGGATGCAATGATGTGGACCTCAAGATGCAATGTAGCTTCTTCAGGGGTAGTAGTATCCCCTACATCGAAGTTGAACTGACGGCTTGGCTGAGAGCGTGTCCTGTGTGTCTCTAACACACAGGATCACCATATTTACGATCACATCTAAGTCATTCAACTTATATCTGATTGATATTAGTGTGATCCTGTGTGTTAGATACACGAAGGACCCGCTCTGTCATGATGCCAGTGTGAACAGATCCTTAAATATATGCTTATTGTATTTTACAAACAATATGCTCAACATTTTACATTGTCATATGTTAATTTAACAAATTATCAAATTCTGTAACTTGAGACTATATCTCTGCTATATGCAAGATTTGTGACGGAAGTGATTTAAAACGGTGTTATCTGGTGGGCGCTGCAATATTCCATCACTTGTTGATTTGTTGTTTATCCAACTGCCAGGACCCCCCCCCCAACTCTCAGAATGAAGAGGCTGCAGCACTAGTTCAGCGATGCAGCCAGTTCATAGTTTTTCTCTGCACAGTGGTTCTTCCGCCTGTTCCTGGGTAACTGTAGCACTACCCCAATGCACGGCGACTGACCAGGAGCAATATGCCATAATATTATGTGATGGGAATATACCCATGTAAGCATGCAATTAATTGCATTTGGACTTTTATTCTAATGGTCAACCATCAGATCTGGTAACTGCATCTGCCTGTGTACAGTCAGTTTTGTAGCTGCCTAAAGAATAGTGAAATGGTGCAGCTGCACGGAGCCCCCCTTGATTATGACTTAATTTCCGTGGCCCTCCAGTTTTGGGCACCACTTGATTGTGCCATATTTGGCCATACTAGTCCCCAGTTGACTTCCGATGTCTGCCCTCTTCCTCCCCTGGCCTGTTCTTACTACACCTGTAACCAGCCCTGCCTGCTACTGGCCTAACCTGCAGTCAGGTAAAAGGCTTTTTATTTATGTATAACTAATATCCAAATATAGATGTCTGCATCTAATGAGCACGTTGCATGTGTTAATGTGGTGAGCTTGCATATGTGTGCATGCCTTTACGTAGCTTTATGTGTGCTTGCATCAATATGTTGAGCTAGCCTGTGTATGCATTCACATATGGGAATGTAGTGTGCATTTATGTGCTTATTTATATGTTCCCATGTCTGTGGTGAGTGCAGTGGTGAGCATGCACAGATTTTTGCAAAGGAAAAACATTGAAATAGTCTAAGAGAAAGATTGGCACTCGTTAGAGTAAGACTTCGTTCACATCTGCATCAGGGCTCCGTTCCGATGTTCTGTCTGAGCTTTCCATCATAACGGAGCCCTGACTGACACACACGGAAACCATTTGTTTCCGTTTCATTCACCATTGATTTCAATGGTAACGGATCCGCTGCCTATGGTTTCCGTTTGTCTCCATTGTGCAAGGGTTCCTTCGTTTTGACATAATGAATAGTGTAGTCGACTACGGTATTGATTCAGTCAAAACGACAGAACCCTTGCACAACGGAGACAAACCGAAACCATTGGCACCGGATCCATCACAATTGAAATGGAAACGGAAACCTGTGGTTTCTGTTTGTGTCAGTCACAGCTCCGTTCTGATGGAAAGCTCTGTTGGAACGGAGCCCTGATCGGATGTAAACATAGCCTAATCCAAAGGTTAGGTGATAGACAATTGCTATCAAATCCGTTCACCCTGTGTTTCTAATGAAAATGGACGAGAGCTGTTGGAGAGCAAACGCACACAGACACACAGTGCTGTATTGTGGAGTCTCTAAGGACATTCCCTCAGCCCCCTTATTTTATTGTATAGAAAAATGGGAGTACATTTTAGAGTATCATTTGACACAACACCTATTGTTCGACGTCCGTTGAGCGTCGATCACCAATCGTAGTATGGAATAACAACTTAAGGCCCCGTGCACACAACCGTAGAATTCATCCGTAATTACGGACCCATTCATTTCTATTGCCCACGGACTCCTTCCCGTATATTTACGGGAAGGTGTCCGTGCCAAAGAAAGGCTCTGCAAAAGATAGGACATGTCCTGTTTTTTGCTTTTTACGGACCGTTCTCCCATACTTTATATGGGAGCACGGCCTGCAAATGCGGACGACTGTTGCCGGCCATAGCCGTAATCACGGACCGGTTTACGGCTACGGTCGTGTGCAAGGGGCCTAAGAGAGAACAAAGCATGCATACATTACTAGTAGGATACACCCAGATGTGTAACTTAAATGGACAAAGAGATGCTCCTATGCCCCCTCCTTAGTGCTCTCCTTTATGAACCAGCCAAAACTAGATTTTATCACTTAGTTTTGTGTCTGGGCTAACAAAGCTGAACGTTTAACGACCCTTTAGCACATGGAGTAGAGTAGAAACACACGTTTACTATAAGAAATCTTTGTAAAAAAAATTAGATTTAGATTAGAGTTCGATTTGCAATATGTTATGTTTATGGTTAATAATAGCATTATGGCAAAACTTACAGAACTATAAACATTGCAGCAGTAATCTTTATTTTGCTTTTTAGATACATTAAAGCCCTAGAAACTTTGAGGCAAGTGAGACTGAAGCAGGCCCAACGCGTGAAAGAATGTCAAGCAGAACTTAAGTATCTTAAACAGAACAAGGATAAAGCCCAGGAAATCCGAGACAACCTTCACAGTAAAGAGACACAGTTGGCATCTTCCAAAGAAAATGTCAAGTCTATTGATACTGAACTTGAACCCCTAAAAGTAAGTTGTGGTCATGATCTGGTGAATTCCAGGCGTATGGCATGTATCAAATCGTCCCAAAGTCAGTTTTCATTCCTTATTTCCTGACAAAGTAAAACAATGAAATAACTTTGGAAGCTTATTAGGTAGCTTGCAGTCACATGATTGTATAGTTTGAATAATTTAACTTCAGATTACAGCTCCCCAGAATGGAAATTGTGAATTTCCTGGGAGTTCTCAGATTAGCCGTTTGCAGTGGATGTGCCACAGTGGAGGGAAAACAACGTGTATGCACAGCCCCCATTTGAAATAAGTGGACATCTTTGCTGTTTTATTTAAAAAAAAATTTTTATCTAGCTTTAGCTAACAAATGGATGTAATGCTAGTAACAATGCTGATTGCTAAATTACTCCCTGTGACCAGATGATAAAACATGTAATCGGCAATATCCTGTCTTAGAAGACCCAACTCATCACTTTAAGGGGGAGTTCACACTGAGTTTTTTGACGCGGAAACAGTGCCGCAAAACGCGCCCAAAAAAATGGCCGAAAATGCCTCCCATTGATTTCAATGGGAGGCGGAGGCGGTTTTTTCCCGCGAGCGGGCAGGTAGAGATTTTCCTCCTGCAAAAAACTCTGTGTGAACTCACCCTAAAGGCTATGTACACCTTTGAAAATGGTCTCATAGACTTACATAGAGAACTGGCTTCCGGTCCACACATAAGACGCTGTTTGAATCGGCGAGCCAGTTTACAGATCATGTGCCTGCACGGCGGTGCCGAACGGAGCCTGCATTTTGTATAATAGACTTCCGGTGAGCAAATAAATATAATTTACATGTGCAAGATGCTCTTTAAAAACGGGCAAAGAAATAAAAAATGTAATGGGAGTTCTTTAAGGAACATGCAGAAAATGTTGTTCATTTGTTGTTCTGTAATCGTGTGTCTCATTTTTTATTGTAGGTTTTCTCAAATTTTCTATTCTTGTGAATAAACGTATACTTTTTTAAAGACTGTTAAACTTGTAGAAATGCCGCAGAGCGCACAGAGAGGTTCGGTTTTTGACTGAGGGGGTGGGGCTTAGTAAAAGGAGTTGGGTTTACCAATCTCTGTATCCTGCTGCAGATAGAGCAGAGGGGCTAAGCTCTTGCTACAGCCAGACACAGGATTGTAAGGAGGAATGAGGTCATGGCTGATCTCCTAGAATAAATACATATAGAATTCTTTGTATATTTCTCAGTATTAATTGCACAAAATAGGATTGAAGGAAAGAGCTGATTAAGTGAGGAATTGCTTGGATTGTTTTTTTGTGCATTTTACATGTGTAGTGTTCCTTTAAAGAAAGAAAAAATTCAAGTGTCTAAGGTATTTTTGGCAACGTAATAACAATTGGTGGGCATTTAGTTTTGATAGATCTCCCTCATTGTTTAAGCTGTCTATAACGCACGCTACCCGCAACAGATTTCAGTTTACACATTGAAAAATCGGTTCACTATGCCCTCTCAAGGGGAATTCAATAGTTCAGGTAACAAGCGTCTGCAATATTTCAAGGTGGCCAGAATCCTGTACAAACCATGCCTGCAGTGAAGGAAAGCTATGAGACACCTAATGTCCGAAAATATGATGTGTCTCTTGGAATTAAAGTAAAACAAAAAAAAGAATCACTTCAACTTGGTTTGAATTTGGCTTATTTACATAAAAAGGGATTGAGCCTCATGTAAAAACTTGTTGCCTCATAGTAACTAATCCGAATCAGTCTGTATAGTTTTCAGTGTGGTTTAGGAGCGCAAAATCACTGCTTTTCAGGTACAGTTTTTATACTGTACATTAGGCCCATTGGTTTTCCTATGCAAAAATGACACTAATATTGGTGGCAAAATGTTTGATCTTCTATTATGATATATAGAAATTATGGTGTCTTACATAGCATTATTGCAAACAGACAACAGGCACTAGTAAGTAAAATTATCTAAAACTGGCATCTCTTGATAATCAATAATTCCTGTACATTTTTTCAATTTAGAGTCGTCTATGTGACATTCAGAGAAACTTAACTAAAGTGATGAAGTTTGACAACGACATCAAATCATTGGAGAGCAGGAAAAGAACTATGGAAAAAGATAATCAAGACCTGGAAGAGAAAATTGAGAAGGTATTTCTTGCTGGTATATTATACTTTACCACCTATTAAAGAGGATGTTTCACCTTTCATTCAACTTTTTCTAAAATGCCATAGACCGTTTTGTGATCTGTAATTTAACATAATGTCTATGCAATTTTCCGGTCTCTCAGCTGGAAGGTTGAGCTGAGCTTCCTTACGCTACTTCACTCTACTGTCAAGTAACTTTAGAAGTCAACTACGCTGTTCAGTCTTGTGGGGTTTAATGAAAAAAACACAGCAATTCCTCCATTGTTTTTTGCTTTTTCTGTGTTTACCCTGCATTAACCCCTTAATGACCGGGCCATTTTTCCGTTTTTGTTTTTCACTACCCGCGTTCCAAGAGCCATAACTTTTTTATTTTTCAGTTAATAAAGCGGTGTGAGGGCTTATTATTTGCGGGAGGAGTTGTAGTTTCTATTGGCATCATTTAAAGTACCATATAATGTGCTGGGAAACTAAAAAAAATATATATTTGCGGGCAAAAATTGGAAAAAACGGCGATTCCTACATTGTTTTTTTGGTTTTCGTTTTTACGGCTTTCACTGTGTGGTAAAAACAGCAACTTAACTATTCTGCGGCTCAATACGATTACGGTGATACCCAATTTACATAGTTTTTTTTTATAGTTTATTACTTAAAAAACAACAACATTTTTGTTAAAAAAAAAATAGTTTTGTTTTACCACATTCTCAGAGCCATCATTTTTTTATTTTTCCGTGGATTGAGCGGTGTAAGGGCTTATTTTTTGCGGGACGAGCTCTAGTTTTTATTGGTACCATTCTTTGGTACGTAAAACATTTTGATCACTTTTTATTTAAAAAAATTTGCAAGCAAAGTTGACCAAAAAAACTGCGATTTTGGTGTTTTACATGTTATCATTTTTACGGCGGTCACCGTGCGCATTAAATAATGTTGTATTGTATTAGTTCAGACTTTTACGGACGCAGCAATACCAATTTTTTTTTTTATTTTTTTTACATTACTTGAGAGGAAAAATGGGAAAAGGGGGTTTTTTGAACTTTTAATAACTTTTTTTTCCCCTACAAATAACTGTATTAAACTTTTTTTTTTTTACACTATTTATTAGTCACCCTAGGGGACTTGAATCAGCCATCGTTAGATCGCTGGTACAATATACTGCAATACTAATGTATTGCAGTATATTGTGATTTTTCACAGGCTTCTGTTAAGCCGTGCCAGAGACACGGCTTAACAGAGGCAGACAAAAGGCAGGCCTGGGGGCCTTTTAGGTTCCCGGGTTGCGATGACAACCATTGGCACCCCCTGATCGCGGTTTGGGGGCGCCGATGAGCTGTCGGAAGGGGCCGCCCCCTCTCTATAACGAATCCGATGTTGCGGTTGACGGCAGCATTTGAGGGGCTAAACGGCTAAGAACAGCACAATCGCGGTTCCCGGCCGTTAGCCTGGGCTGTCAGTTGGAAAACACAGCTGACACCCGCAGCATATGGCGTTGGCTCAGCACGTGAGCCTGCTCCATACATCACCCCCCACACCACGACATGCTATTAAGACTTGGTGTGCGTAGGGGTTAATGCGCAATGGATGGGGTGGAGTGAAAATTTTAATTTTCCGCCGATATGCCATTTTAGTGCATTATATGTTATGCCCAGTTTGTGCCACTGAAGACAAATACCTCATAAAATATTAACCGGGTTCTCCCGGGTATGGCGATACCATATCTCTTGGTGTAAACTTCTGTTTGGGCACGCTGTAGGGCTCAGAAGGGAGGGAGTGGCATTTGGCTTTCGGAGCGCAGATTTAGCTTGGTAGTAGTTTTGTTTGGCGTTTTGCTGGTATTTCAGTTTATAATGTGGGGCATATGTAATCTGTGCGGAGAACATCAGGGGCATAATAAGAGGGTATAATAATGGGGTAAGTAAATAATAATCCGCAGATATGTGGCCGGTGTCGCACTGATAAATGGTGCCCAATCTTATCTGCTTTTGGAACACTGCACATTTTGCATCGCCATATTCTGAGAGCCAGAACGTCTTTATTTTTTCTTCACCGGAGCCGTGTGAGGGCTTATTTGTTGCGGGACAATCTGTAGATTTTATTGGTACCATTTTGGGGTACATGCGATTATATTGAACACTTTTTATTCCATCTTTTTGGCAAGCAAGGTGACCAAAAACCATCAATTCTGACAATGGTTTTTATTATTATTTTTTTACACAATTTCCCCTGGGCTATAAATTACCATTTTACTTTATTTTGCGGGTCGGTACGATTACGGCGATACCATATGTGTATAGTTTTTTTTTTATGTTTTGCAGCATTTGCACAATAAAATCACTTATTTATAAAATTAATTTATTTTTTGTGTCCCCATATTCTGAGAGCCATAACTTTTTTATTTTTCAGTCAAAAAAGCTGTGTAAGGGCTTGTTTTTTACGGGATGGGTTGTAGTTTTTATTGGTACTGCGTACATGTGACTTTTTGATCTCTTTTTATTGTATATTTTGGGAGGGGTGGTGACCAAAAATTAGAGATTCTATTAAAATAATTTTATAGTTGGGGTCGTTACGAACGCGGTGATACCAAATATGTGTACTTTTTTTTAATATGTAAATTTTTTTCCTATAATAAAAGACTTATTCTAGGAAAAAAAGCATTTTTTGTTTTTGTAACTTATAACTTTTATTTTTACACTATTTTAAAACATTATCTTTTTTTTTTTTTTACTTTTTTTTTTTTACTTGTCCAACTAGAGGACATTTAGACTTGCAGCTCTGATCGCTGCTAGAACACGTAGTAGTGTTACACCTACGTAGTGTAATGTGTTCTGCCATTGTGACGCGCCATCTTGAAGATCCGGATAAAGGACGGGGGGGGGGTTGATCGGGGGTGTATTAGGTGGCTGCTGGCCCTTATTTAGACCATTTCTCTCCTCTCACAGAATATATTCTGTGAGAGAAGAGAGAAAATGAACCGCCGCTGTTTTTACAGCAATCGCCATTATTCGTTGAGTAACGGCGATCACGTGACCGGGGTCCGGATAGAACAGTCCTCGGTCTGTGCTCTGAGGCCTCAGCTACCTCCGTAGCGGAATCCACTGAGTTTAAGCGCTTCCCAGGCGCACTATCTTATGTCAAAGCGAAAATCGCCGCGAAAATCGGCGTGCAGGGAGAGGAAAATCTGCCTCAAAGTTCCAAACGGAATTTTGAGGCAGATATTCCTCCCCCAAAATACTCCGTGTGAACATAGCCTTTGATTGTTTGTATAATGTGAACTTTGTGTAACATCTAAATATTGTGCTTTTTTAGAAGTCATTCATTTGTAAACTGCCTGAAGAAGGAGTGTCTGTGCTCTGAAAGCTTGCATATAGTATAACTTTTATGGTTAGCCAATAAAGGTATCATACCTTCTATACTTTTGTCTTTTTGCATATTGTTTCTGGCTAACACGGTACTACACTATTTTTTACTGTACTTCGTATAATGTGAACTGTAATTTTAGGTCTTTCAAGGCAGTGATGAAGAACTAAATGAGATGTACCAAAATCACCAAAGGACTGTGAGAGAGAAGGAGCGAAAACTGAATGATTACCAGCGTGAAATTGATAGAGCAAATAAAGACTATCAAAGATTCAATCGAGAGAAAGGAGAACTGCTTGTGCAACAAGGTTTTTTAACTTGTATTTTTTTATATGTTTTATCACAATTCAGTATTTTAGTCTCAGTTAGGCCTCATTTACACGAGCGTGTGCGTTTTGCGCGCGCAAAAAACGCTGCGTTTTGCGCGCGCAAAAGGCACTTGGCAGCTCCGTGTGTCATCCGTGTATGATGCGCGGCTGCGTGATTTTCGCGCAGCCGCCATCATAGAGATGAGGCTAGTCGACGCCCGTCACTGTCCAAGGTGCTGAAAGAGCTAACTGATCGGCAGTAACTCTTTCAGCACCCTCGACAGTGAATGCCGATCACAATATACACCAACCTGTGAATAAAAAAAGATGTTCAAACTTACCATGAACTGCCTGCTTCCTCCAGTCCGGTCTCCCGGCCGTTGCCTTGGTGACGCGTCCCTCTCTCGTCATCCGGCCCCACCTCCCAGGATGACGCCGCAGTCCATGAGACCGCTGCAGCCTGTGATTGGCTGCAGCCTGTGCTTGGCCTGTGATTGGCTGCAGCCTGTGCTTGGCCTGTGATTGGCTGCAGCTGTCACTTGGACTTAACTGTCATCCCGGGAGGTCGGACCGGAGTTATCGGTAAGTCAGAACGTCTTTTTTTTTTTACAGGTTCATGGATTTTCGGAGCGGAAGTCACTGTCCATGGTGCTGAACCAGTTTAACGCTTTCAGCACCGTGGACAGAGACTGTCTCCTGACGTCGCGTACCCGAACATTTTTTACCGGTTTCGGTCAAAACGAGTTTTGCCGAACCCGGTGAAGTTCGGTGCGCTCATCTCGAATTTGACACTCCGTTTGGATGTTTGTAAACAGAAAAGCACGTGGTGCTTTTCTGTTTACATTCAGGAGTTTGACAGCTCTTGCGCGAATCACGCAGTTCGCACGGAAGTGCTTCCGTGCGGCATGCGTGGTTTTCACGCACCCATTGACTTCAATGGGTGCGTGATGCGCGAAAAACGCACGATTTTAGAACATGTCGTGAGTTTTACGCAACGCACGCGCACTGCGCAAAATTCACGCATCGTCTAAACAGCCCCATAGACTATTATAGGTGCGTACGACACGCGTGAAAAGCACGCGCGTCGCACGCGCGTATAATACGCTCGTGTAAATGAGGCCTTATTCACACTTAATACAGAGATAGTGGGCTTCAAATATTAAGATTATGTCTATAGTCTTTAGGCACAATGCACTGACTTTGTGTTATCAACTTGCTCTGCGTTATATTGAAAGGGTACTGTATTCTAGTTTCAGGAAAAAAAATATTTGTTTAACTTTTCATTATACAAGTTTTAATATGTTTTCTGTATCAACAACTAATGACTGTCAAGATCTCTGCTCTCAGTCCTTTAATAGGAACTTTCATTGTTTACACCTATGCGATAAGAATCTGTCCATGGTCATGTGATGAAATACATAGGTTCTCGGTTCGTTACCAATACAGTTCTGATACACATACTATAAATAGTCTTGAACCTGTGTATCCATTACATGACGAGAACAGATTTTTATCCACTGGAAGAAAATTATAAAGGTTCCTATTGAATGACAGCAAGCAGAGACTTTAAAAACGGAGGAATTGATACAGAAAGTATTTTCGAAAAATTGTGTACATTTTCAGTATACAAAGAAATCACATTAATTTGCTGAAACTGAAATTCCCCTCCGAATTGGACACTACAAGGGAAAACAGGCATTGCATGCCTTTAAAATCAATGGATTTCTCACTGATTTCACTGACTGGATACTCAACCCGTTACATATCATCTAAGGGTGGATAAGAGGCAAACGTGTCATTTACATATAGTGAATTCACTGCAGGTTCTCAATATGGGTGTCCAAGTATCACCCTATCCAGTTTTTTCAACCTGCTGTACATTTAACGTGCATAAACTATGGTTAAAGTTCTTGGAGTATCCATCCACGGGGAAAAAATATTGACCAATAAAATAGTGCACTGACCAATTTAGATGCTTTATCAAACACCCCGTTGCATCGATCTAGTCCTTAGTCACATGGCTTAAGAAGTTCTATAGTTTTAATTTTTTCTGTGACGTATCGACACAGTGTCACGTGATTGAGGGCTGCTTGTCCCTCATGTTCGTGTGGGCTTGGTGCTGGATCGCCGGGGGCAAGGATAGTTAAGTATTGCTTTTTTGGTTCATTTGTTTTATTTCCAGCCCCTAATAAGAAACATTCACATCCCGGATAACCCCTTTAAATCTAAACTTTATTACAATATTCCACACACAAGCAGAACTTTAAAAAGTCATAGTGAAGTATACATTCCTTGGAAAAAATGGTGCATAGCTGCCCCTTTCAATAAGTTATTCATAATCGATACAGTGTGTCAACATATTATAAATATACTTCAGCAAAAATGCGCACCTTCATAAAACATGAAATACATCAAACAAGCATAAATAATTTTATTAAATGCATGCAGCGCTGTTTTTGACATCAGAATGACAGACACCACGATGGAACCTGACAGACCCCATTGTAATGTCTGTATTGATTATATATTTTTTATTTATTTAGGACGTCTGCAAATGGAGGCTGATCAGCATCAACAACAAATCAGAGCACGAGACTCTCTTATAAAGGCCCTGTCAGCACAGTTAGAATTTGATGGATTTGAGCGTACTCCTTTTAACAATAGACAAACAACGAGCTTCCAGAGACTGATCAAAGAGAGACAAGAAAAGGATGAAGCAGATTTTAAGCAAGTGATGGTATGAACAAAATACTCCGCCACCCCTGCTAGAATTCTCTCCCCCGGCACAGTGTCCACCACCCTTTCATTTAGGTGCAAATCATCTGCAGAATACAGTTTGTACCCCTATGAAAAGTCAGCCCAGTGCTCTAGAAACCCAAAGCCTTCTCCCCTACGCCAAGACTTCAGCCATGCATTTAGCTCCCGCTGTCTTTCCTGTGATGCGCATAGCACAGGCAGTATTCCAGATAATCCTACCAAGTTGAAGACAATAGCGCAGGTTCCTTTGTCACCCACCAGCCTAAGGGTTGTCCCTCTTTGCTCCCTACCAGTGTTCCACCTCACTGCAGCTGGCACACAGAGGGGGTCTTCCCTGCTTGTCTTATGCCTTATTCACACGAACGGGATAATCGGCCGTGTGAGAGACGTTTTCTAACGGCCCTTACACGACTGCATTAAAATCAATGTACGTCTTTGGGGCTAGTCACACGGCCGTTTTTTTAATGGACGGTGTGAACAGCCCTTGAAAAAATATGACGTTCTATTTTTGCCTATTTTCACGAATCCCTCAATACACTAAAGTCTAAGGGATCTGTGAAATCGCGTCCCGCACGGATGCAAATCGGACGTGTAAAATGGCCGATTTGACACCCGTTCATGTGAACAAGCCCTTACATTCTGGCGATTAGGTTTCTTCAGGACAGGTGAATTAACCCCCCCCCCCACCGTCTCTGTTGTGAACCCTGGTGCATTTTTGGCACACTATTTCTTTCTGGCACACTATTTCTTTCTGGCACATTCCTTTGACGCACTTTTTTTCCCCTGCGCTCCTATTTTGACCAACTTTTGCATGCAGCGTTGTTACAGGCTGGCTAAGGGCTCCTCCCCATGGGTACGCTAGTTGGGGACATGGTCCCCTATGTCCTGCGTCACACGGCTGCCTTTTGGGACTGGCTAGCGGTTGGTGCGTGACTTTCACGTGACCGCTGTCAACTAATCATGACATGGAGAAGGGGGCAGTTCATCAGCTCCTTCTCTCTGCTTCTCACAGACGAGCGGAAATACAGCATCACAGGACTTCTCCAGGGATGCTGCTGCTGCTGTAGGCGCTGGGACCGCGTTGTTCATTCTCCAAACAGGCAGGGTCTAGCTTTGGCACCCCTTCCATTGTTCCAAACCCCTTCTCAGACATTGAACTAGTAAATTACTGTAGGGGACATATACCTTGAACACCGTGGGCGGCAATTTCCCCCTATGTCCTGCGTCACACGGCTGCCTTTTGGGACTGGCTAGCGGTTGGTGCGTGACTTTCACGTGACCGCTGTCAACTAATCATGACATGGAGAAGGGGGCAGTTCATCAGCTCCTTCTCTCTGCTTCTCACAGACGAGCGGAAATACAGCATCACAGGACTTCTCCAGGGATGCTGCTGCTGCTGTAGGCGCTGGGACCGCGTTGTTCATTCTCCAAACAGGCAGGGTCTAGCTTTGGCACCCCTTCCATTGTTCCAAACCCCTTCTCAGACATTGAACTAGTAAATTACTGTAGGGGACATATACCTTGAACACCGTGGGCGGCAATTTCCCCCTTCAAAGGGAGTGACAGCCTGGCTCTTGCAGTATATTGAGTGTTCTCATAGTCACTATAGGTGACCCCTATACTGCCATACAAACACCAGAGAAAAATCCTCCTAAAAGCTACCTTATGTAGTTCACTTAGCCTGTTCCAATTGTAACCAAAAATTCTCATTTTTGTCAACCTACTCCTCTGTGCGATGCATGCCGGCGTCCAGGCTTAGCAACTGTTGACACCCTCCCTGTGGCCAAGCCATCTCAGCCAACCCCCCCCCCCCCCCCCAGCAATGCCCGTGCCCAATTCTGAAGCTGAACTACAATTCATTCCCTCTCCAGTGTTGTCGGTGACCTCTCCAATGTTACATAGTTTCATATAGTTACATAGTTAGTACGGTTGAAAAAAGACACATGTCCATCAAGTTGGATGGGAAAGGGGAAGGGATGAAACAAAAATTCTACACATACACATAGGAGCTGATATTTTCTCGTTCTAGGAAATTATCTTTTTTAAAGCCATCTACTGTTCCTGCTGTGACCATCTCCTGACATAGACTATTCCATAAATTCACAGTTCTCACCTCTGCAGATTGAACCTTTTTTTCTCCAGACGGAGGGAGTGCCCCCTTGAATTTTGAGGGGGGTTTACATGGAACAGGTTTTCGCTATATTTCTTGCATGGGCCATTTATGTAATTTATGTATTTATGTGAGTTAAGCATGACCCCCCCCCCCCCCCTAATCGTCCCTTTTCAAGGCTAAATAGGTTTAATTCTTTTAATCTTTCCTCATAACTTAGATTCTCCATGCCCCTTGTTCGTTTGGTTGCTCTTCTTTGTATTTTTTCCAACTCGAGGGCATCCTTTCTATGAACTGGAGCCCAGAACTGAACTGCATATTCTAGATGAGGCCACGCTAATGTAGTAATATTATATCCCTGTCCCGCGAGTCCATACCTCTTTTAAAGGGAATGTGTCGCTAGAAATATTTTTTTTTTTTAGTTAAACAATTAGTATTTAAGTGATTACACATTGTTTTAATTGTTTCAATTTTTTCACAAGTCAGGAAATATTATAAATTAGATTCTAATTTATAACATTTCCATGTGCTGGCCACTAGAGAGAGCAGTTCCCAAAATTGCAGCATTGTCACTGTGGTAAAGCAACCTCATTGATTTATGCTGCAAATTTGAGGTGGACACACTTTCCTCTAGTGTCCTCACACAATCCCCCCTCCCTTCTTCTGGCTAGTGCCAGGAGAAGGAGGGGTTTGAATGTCTTCAAACCTACACTGTGCCGCCATTTTCTGAGCGACTGCACAGTGCTAGTAGGATTAGATACAGGGCTCATCAGACTGTATCACACGAACATACACGCACATAATACACACATCATACACGAAAATGATACACACATCATACACGAACATAAATTACCTGCTCCTGCCGCCGCCGAAAAAAAAAATGGCAGCCCCCATAGAGAAGTAAAAGTAAGAACACAGTAAAAAGTAGAACATGAGAACACAAATAAATAAAATTGATGTTAACCCCTTCCCGACATTTGTCGTAAGTATACGTCATGGAAAGCCAGTTCTTTCCGCAAAATGTCGTATATACTTACGACAAATGTTTGGCACCGGCTCAGAAGCTGAGTCGGTGCCATAATCGCCGGATCTCAGGTGTATCTGACAGCTGACATCCGGCTGTAATGGCGGGGACCGAAATTAGCTTCGATCCCCGCCATTAACCCCTTAAGTGCAGCGCTCAAACGCGAGTACTGCACTTAAGGTGTTTGCAGCCCATCAGAACCCCAGCAATGAAATTGCCGGGGTTCCGGTGGCTGCAATGGCAACCAGAGGCCTAATACTGGCCTCCTAGTCTGCCTAGCACGGAAGCCGGTCAAGATCCGCCCGGCGGCGGAGCCTGATCGGCTTCCGTAGCTGCCGGCAAGATGGCGCCGGGTCAGGAGATGATCCGGCGTCATCAGCGGTGGAAGTCAGCTGTATGTTACAGCTGACATCCACCTGTAATGGCAGGAACCGGAGCTAGCTCCGATCCCGGCCATTAACCCCTTCGATGCAGCAATCGAAAGCGATTGCTGCATCGCTGCGGTTACTAGCAGATCGCCAGCCCTGACAGGCAATCAGGACTGGCGACTGCTGCTATGGCAACAGGAGACACAATGGTCTCCTGCTCTGCCATTACGGAAGCCGATTTAGGCCCCGCTGGGAGGCGAAGCCTAAGCGGCTTGCTGTCAGTGAATGACTGACAGATCTAATACATTGCACTACATAGGTAGTGCAATGTATTAGAGAAAAAAAAATATGACAGTTGGACCTTCAAGTCCCCTAGTGGGACTTGAGAAAAAGTGTAAAAGAAAAGTGAAAACAATAAAAGTTTGAAGTAATAAAATAAAACACAATCCCCCTTTTACACTTATCAAGTCCTTTATTATTGAAAAATAATAATAAACCATACGTATTTGGTATCGCCGTGACCGTTACGACCTGAGGTATCAAAATATTATATTATTTATTGCACGTGGTGAACAGCGTAAAAAAAAAAAAACGTAAAAAACTTTACCAGAGTTTCTGTTTTTTGGTCACTTTGCCCTACAAATATTGGAATATAAAGTGATCAAAAGGTCTCACGTATCCAAAAATGGTACCTATAAAAACTAGCTCGTCCCGCAAAAAACAAGACCTCATACAGCTCCGTCGATAAAAAAATTAAGAAATTATGGTTCTCACAACTTGGCGACAGAAAAAATACATTATTTTTACAAAAGTAATTTTATTGTGCAAAAAGTTGTAAAACATAAAAAAGTGCTATAAATTAGGTTTTGCCGGTATTGTACTGACCCGCAGAATAAAGTTAACATGTAATTTATAACGCATGGTGAACGCTGTATAAAAAAAACTAAAAAAGCTGTGCCAGAATTGCGTTCTTTTGTTTACCCAAAAAATAGGATAAAAAGGTGATCAAAAAGTTGCATGTACCCCAAAATGGTACCAATAACTACAGCTCGTCCCACAACAAACCAGCCCTCATACCACTACGTCTATGAAAAAATAAAATTCGTTAAGGCTCCAATAAGTCAGGAAATAAAAAAATATGCAGTTGTGCAGGTCCGAGGGGAATGTTTCTTCTGTTGCAAGAGGCGATTTATCAAGGACCTAAAATTAGGGAACCAGGAAGGGTAGGGCCCAAACATATCTGCTGGAAGCGAGGGTGCCCGTATTATACCAGGACAACACTTCCCAGCAAAATTCCCCAAACTGCAAAGGTGCGGAGTGTGGACCAAAAGGGGCATAAGAAAGGACGCCATTTATCAGTGCGACACTGGCCTGCGCAGAAAGGATTGCTTCACAGCGTAACACACATCTATGGATCATTTTATTGTTTCTTTACCCCATTATTATACTACCTGACTTATGCCCCTTATATACTCTGCCCAGCTTACATGTACCCCCACATTATAAACGGAAACACCAGTAATACTCAAACAAATCTACTACCAAGCAAAATCCGCTCTCCAAAAGCCAAATGGCGCTCCCTCCGCTCTGAACCCTACAGCGTGCCCAAACAGCAGTTTCCTTCCACATATATGGCATCGTCATACCCGGGAGAACCCTTTTAACAATTTTTGGGGTGTGTCTCCAGCGTCATAAGCTGGGCATGACATATTTGCCACTGAATGGCATATCTAGGGAAAAATATACATTTTTAATTTGCACCATCCGCAGTGCAATCATTTATGGAAAAGACCTGTGGGGTGAAATGCTCACTACACCCCTTAATAAATGCCTTGAGGGGTGAGGTTTCCATAATGGGGTCACTTCTCGGTTTCTTTTTATTATTTCACATCTGAGCCTCTGCAGTTGTGAACCAATACTTTGTAAATCGCCAAATTAGGCCTCAATTTGCCATGGTACTCTTTCACTCCTGAGCTTGGTCGAATGTCCAGGCAAAAGATTAGTGCCCCATGTAGGGTGATTCTAAAACCAGGAAACCCAGCGTAATAATTAGAGAGCTGTCTTGTTATGGTGGCACAAGCTGGGCACCACATATTGGCATATCTATTGAAAAAAATCCCATTTTCACTCTTGAACATCGAGTGCACACTAATTTCTACAAAACACCTGCAGGGTTAAAATGCTTACTACACCCCTAGGTAAATGCATTGAGGGGTGTAGTTTCCAAAATTGGGTCACTTCTGGGGGATTTCCACTGTTTTAGGCCCACAGGCACCCAGAAACCAATCTAGCAACATCTGCACTCCAAATGGCGGTCCTTCCCTTCTGAGCTCTGCCGTTTGCCCAAACAGCAGTTTATGACCACATATGGGGTATTGCAGTACTCGGAAGAAATTGCTTTACAAATGTTGGGTTCTTTTTTTCCTTTATTTGTTGAGAAAATGAAAAAATTTGCGCTAAATCTACGTCTTATTGAAGAAAAAGGATTGTTTTTATTTTCACTGCCCAATTCTAATAAATTCTATGAAACATCTGTGGGGTCAAAATGCTTACTACACCCCTAGATGAATTCCTCAAGAGGTGTAGTTTCCTAAATGGAGTCACTTTTTGGGCGTTTTCATTGTTTTGTCCCCTCAGGGGCTTTGCAAATGTGACCTGGCCTCCGCAAACCATTCCTGCTAAATGTGATCTCCAAAAGCCAAATGGCACTCCATCCCTTCTAAGCCCTGCCGTGTGTCCAAACATTCGTTTATTACCACATGTGGGGTATTGTTTTACTCGGGAGAAATTGCTTTACAAATTTTGTGGTGCTTTTTCTCCTTCAGTCCTTGTGGAAATGAGAAAAAATTTGCTAAACCTACATTTTCTTTGAAAAAATTTCGATTGTCATTTTCAGGGCCTACTTCCAATAATTTATGCAAAAAACCTGTGGAGTCAAAACGCTCACTATACCCCTAGATAATTTCCTCAATGGGTGTAGTTTCCAAAATGGGGTCACTTGTGGGGGGTTTCCACTGTTTTGTCTCCTCAGGGGCTTTGTAAATGTGACATGGCCTCCGCAAACCATTCCTGCTAAATGTGAGCTCCAAAAGCCAAATAGCGCTCTTTCCCTTCTCAGCCACGCCGTGTTTCCAAACAGCCGGTTATTACCACATGTGGGGTATTGTTTTACTCGGGAGAAATTGCTTTACAAATTTTACGGTGCTTTTTCTCCTTCAGTCCTTGTGGAAATGAGAATAAAAAATCGCTAAACCTACATTTTCTTTGAAAAAATGTAGATTTTTATTTTCACGGCCTGCTTCCAATAATTTCTGTAAAAAACCTGTGCGGTCAAAATGCTCACTTTACCCCTAGATAATTTCCTTGAGGTGTGTAGTTTCCCAGATTGGGTCACTTTTGTGGGATTTTTACTGTTTTGGCACCGCAAGAGCCCTTCAAACCTGACATGGTGCCTAAAATATATTCTAACAAAAATAAGACCCCAAAATCCTCTAGGTTCTCCTTTGCTTCTGAGGCCGGTGCATCAGTCCAGTAGCACGCTACGGCCACATGTGGGATATTTCCTAAAACTGCAGAAACTGGGCAACAAATATTGAGTTGCATTTCTCTGGTAAAACCTTCTGTGCTATAAAAAAAAATTATATAAAAAATTTATTTCTGCAAAAAAAATATGAAATTTTGTAAATTTCACCTCTACTTTTCTTTAATTCCTGTGAAATGTGTAAAGGGTTAAGACATTTTCTAAATGCTGTTTTGAATACTTTGAGGGGTGAAGTTTTTAAAATTGGGTGACTTTTTGGGGGTTTCTAATATATAAGGCCCTCAAAGCCACTTCACAGCTGAACTGGCCCCTGTAAAAATAGCCTTTTGAAATTTTCTTGAAAATGTGAGAAATTGCTGCTAAAGTTTTAAGCCTTGTGAGGTCATAGAAAAATAAAAGGATGTTTAAAAAACGATGCCAATCTAAAGTATACATATGGGGGATGTTAATTAGCAACAATTCTGTGTGGTATAACTGCCTGTCTTACAAGCAGATACATTTAAATTGAGAAAAATGCTAATTTTTGCAATTTTTCGCTAATTTTTGGTGTTTTTCACAATTAAATACTGAACATATCGAGCAAATTTTGCCAGTAACTTAAAGTCCAATGTGTCACGAGAAAACAATCTCAGAATCGCTTGGATAGGTGAAAGCATTCTGAAGTTATTACCACATAAAGTGACACATGTCAGATTTGAAAAATGAGGCTCTGTCAGGAAGGTCAAAAGTGGCTAAAGAGGGAAGGGGTTAATATCATATTAAAAGCAATACAATAATAATTAAAAAAAATCATGACACCTTCCCTTTAATACACGACAATATCTTGCTGGCCTTAAGGGGGTTTTACACTGGGCGATTATCGGGCAGACGAGCGTTCATATAGTGCTAGTTGCTGATAATTGCCCTGTGTAAACGGAAATGATCAGAAGATGACCGAGAAAATGCTCGATCGTCTGCTGGTCGTATCGTTTTAAAACAGTGAAATATTATCGTTGTGTAAACAGTGAGACGAGTAACGACTGCTCGTCCCCATCCATAGCTCCGTGTGACAGGAGCAAACGAGCTCCGATCAACCATGTCTCGTTGATCGGCACTCGCTGCATCGGCTGCTTATCGACCGCTTATCGGCCAGTGTAAAAGGGCCTTTAGAAGCAGCTGATTGACATTGTATGCTGTTATTTAGTTTATGATCTACAAATACACCCAGATCCTTCTCTCCCAGTGTAGCTCCCCCTAGGACATATGATGCATGCAGGTTGTTGGTACCCAGATGCATAATTTTACATTTATCTACATTAAACCTCATTTGCCAAGTGGATGCCCAAACTCTTAGTGTGTCCAAATCAGCTTGTAATTTATGAACATCTTCCATAGACTGAACTATATTACATAGCTTGGTGTCATCTGTAAAAATAGAAATAGTGCTATTAATCCCATCCTCTATATCATTAATAAATAAGTTGAATAATAGTGGTCCCAGCACAGAACCTTGGGGTACACCACTTATAACCGGTGACCATTCAGAGTAGGAATCATTGACCACAACTCTCTGGATACGGTCCTTGAGCCAATTTTCAATCCAATTACAAACTATGTTTTCTAAACCTATAGTCCTTAATTTACCCATTAGACGTCTATGAGGGACAGTGTCAAATGCCCTTGCAAAGTCCATAAACACTATATCCACAGCGGTCCCTCTGTTATACGTACCATGATGGGCACCTTGGTTTGCCTTGCCAATCAACAGTGTGGGTACTCTCTGTCCACATCTTATTACTGTGGCAGGTCCCCTAAACAATCCTGATCTGCGCTTAATATCACCTGACTCCTCATTCTACCCTCTCTCTCCAGGGAAGGTTTGTCTGAGGGCGAACTCTCTGATTCCAATTTGGATCTGGATGATGAGCAATCCTCCAAGTTCTCCTCTACAGTGGACAGTCTCGTCACTGTGGTCAGAGGCACCTCACTACTTACAGTTGCGGACCCGTCTCCCCCTGTGGAGATGATCACCTTCCTTTGTCGTAGGCATTCACTCAAGCCTTTCCCCTCCCACTCAGAGTTTGAAGAGGTAGTCTCGAAGGCTCTGTCCCGGGAGGACAACCTGACCAGCCTATAAATTACAATGGACCATTATCCCCTAAGCCAGCCCCTCCACCGTCACGGCTAATTCAGGGACCTAAAAGAGTGATGGCTTAGCTGATGAATTGAGCCAGGCCCTTAGCCCCTTCACCCGCATCATCAACACACAGAGAGTGTGTTGGAGCTCCTTTCCCCGGACCCTGTGTCGAAGCGTCACAACAAGTATGGCAGCTCCAAACTTCCGGGTCCATACAATGGGTACTAAAAACCTGCGATCTGTGCAGGTTTGAAAAATAAAGTATATTACGAAGTCTCTTCATTTCAGAAAAGCAAAATAATTGTTTTTATTTTCGTCAGACAACCTCTTTGATTATTATCATTTCTCTACCTCCATTTTTCTCTCCCTCCTTTTCGTGCTCTACTCTGAATTCTTCTTAACATGGGCTGGTATGCTGAGGTTCCCCAACTCTCGTCTTCCCCAGACCTTCACATTTCACATGACTTAATCAGGAGATTTTTGTTTTTTTTGTATGTGTGAACGATAGTGTAATAACATTTTCCTCACTGATTGCAGAATGTGATTACTCGTTAACTACTAACTGATATATCTCCTGACGTAATATACTTATGTTTGCGTACAAGGAAAGTGTGTGGAAAAATTTTATAAACTTGACTAAACATAGACATCAACTGCAAACTTTTCTTTACTATATGCTAATGCATGTTTGTTTTCTGCGTTGAAGAACGATTTTTCAGATAAGGAGATAATGAAGCAGAGACAAATAGATGAAATAAGAGACAAGAAGACAGGCCTTGAACGAACAATTGAGCTGAAAATTACTATGCAAAGCAAAAAACAAGTAGACCTAAGGAACATTAATTCAGAACTACAACAGCTTGAAGGCTCCACAGACAGACTACAGGAACTTGATGAAGAACTCGTAAAGACGGTGAGTTGAATCAATGTGCCAATTGAACTATATATACCAATAAGTCTTAAAAATGTAAACTTTCTTATTAATATATCTTTATACAATAAAAAATAAAAATCAGTAGCGCATGTGATTGACTTCTCAGGGTCCGACGTGGGCCGTGTAAATGAGCGCCGATCAACAAGGAGCTATATAGGGGGCGACCGCTCGTTACTCCGATTGCTCGTCACTCCGATCGCTTGTCCATGTACATTTCTATTATGTCCGCACACATCTCCCTGTTTACACAGGGAGATGTTCTGTCGACAACAATAATATTTTCAGCTACAGAAACTACAATCAGCCGTTGAACGCGTGTTTTCTCGTTCATCGGCTAATCGTTTCCCTGTTCACAGATGATTCTGTGAACGCTCGTTTGCCTGATCATTGACCCATGTAATAGAGCCTTAAGTAAAATCCCTCATTTAAAATGGCTCTTGACTACAAAAATTTGTTGTAAGGGTATGTTCACACGGCAGCGTCCGTAACGGCTGAAATTACGGGGCTGTTTTCAGGAGAAAACAGCACCGTAATTTCAGCCGTAATGGCATGTTGAGGCGCAATTTCTCTGCGTCCATTACGGACGTAAATGGAGCTGTTTTTCCATGGAGTAAAATGGAAAACGGCTCCATTTACGTCTGAAGAAGTGACAGGTGGTACTTTGACGCGGCCGTTTTTTTTACTCCCCGCCTTTTGACAGCGGGGCGTAAAAAAAATGACCGTCTGAACAGAACATCGTAAGACCTATTCAGATGAATGGGCAGATGTTTGCCGACGCTATTGAGGCGCATATTCGGATGTAATTCGGGGCTAAAACGCCCGAATTACGTCCGTAAATAGTGTGTGTGAACATACCCTAAAGATGCACCTCATATTGCATTGACCCCTTTAGGACACAGGCTATTTTGGGCCTTCAGGACGGAGCGTTTCGTTTTATTATTTTTTTGTGTTATCGCATTACCTAAAAGTTGCATATTTAACGCCATTATTTTAAGTAACATATAGTTTTTATTAATTAAAACCGGTTTCCATGCACACGACCGTATAATTACGGGCCCATTAATTTCTATGGCCGACGGACACCTTCACGTATGTCTACGGGAGGGTGTCCGAGCCGTAGAAACTGGACCGAAAAAAATAGGACATGTCGTGTATTCTGTGCTCCTATACTTTATAATGGGAGCACAGCCCGTAAAAACGTCTGGCTGCCCGCGGCCGGCCGTGCCCGTTATTTTTTAGTCTCACCAGGGGACTAGAAGTTGCAATCCTTCCATTTCTTTCACTGACCTGTAAGGCCCAAGCTGCCATGGCAGTCCATCACCTCGCAGCCAGTCAGCCTTACTCAAAACCGTCGCAGCAATGATGAATGACTTACCACTTCTTTTTGCTGTGTCATGCGTGATGCTGTAAGGGTATGTTCACACGCACTAATTACGGACGTAATTAGGGCGTTTTTGCCCCGAATTTCGTCCGAAAATAGCGCCTCAATAGCGCTGACATACATCTGCCCATTGAAAGCAATGGGCAGACGTTTGTCTGTTCACACGAGTCGTAATTTACGCGCCGCTGTCAAATGACGGCGCGTAAATAGACGCCCGCGTCAAAGAAGTG